>NC_142284.1:53975598-54275598 GCF_965620075.1 Prunus avium | reverse complement strand
CAGCCACAGTTTACAAGACCCCCATAGGGGACCTAACTATCGATTTGGAAGGTAGTGTGAATCTCATTGTCTAAATTTGGGTAACTTGGAATTGTTATTTTTTTGTCTTGATCTTCCGCACTGTTGATTTACTTTTTTCTTTCAATTACTAATTAATTTCTAATCCACATTTGCACATGCATGACTTAGAACAAAATTTACGGGGCATTGTTAATTTCTTTTAAACCAGCCAGTTTCAAGCAGCACAAAATTGTTTGTGCTCATTTTCCCTTTTCAATCAATGCATAAAATATCTTCGCAATGAATTACCAAATGCTTCTTTTTATAGGAGTTAACTCATCCCTGTTAATTTGTGGTTTTCTAACATTCTGTTTGTTTTCACTTATCAGTAATTGAGGAGCTAAAAGCTACTGGCAAATTTGAACTGATGGATATTCGCGTTGATGAGGCTGAACATAGCATGGAAATGCACTTACCATATCTTGCTAAAGTTTTTGAGGGGTATTTTTTCAATATAACTTTATTAATTTTGTTCATAGCACAGTTCTCTTCTATAGTTATTTATGGCATGGCTGACTTTTGACGACACTGATGCAGGCACCAAGTTAAAGTTGTACCCATTCTCGTTGGTGCTCTTAAGGCTGAAAGTGAAGCCATGTATGGACAGTTGCTTGGCAAATATGTGGATGATCCACAAAATTTCTTCTCGGTGTCGTCAGATTTTTGTCATTGGGGGTCTCGGTATGTTCCATTCATGGTTTGCTAGATTTTAGTCCTTGTTAGCTAACAGGAGTGTTGTCCAAAATGCCAGTGTCTATCTACATATGCATTCTGGGCTTATCTCTCTCTCTCTCTCTCTCTCTCTCTCTCTCTCTCTCTCACACACACACACACACACACACGACTTTTATTGCATTGCTTGGCTTCGACTTAAATTTTGCTTCATGGATGCTATTTCATGGTTATATTCATTGCTATGTTACATGATATTTGCATGTTTTGCTAATTCTCTTCCCTGGCCATGGTTTCTCAACATATGACTGAAATTGAACTGATACTTGTTAACCATGCCTGATCTTGTTATTCTCTCTCAGATTTAATTACACGCACCATGACAAGAAACATGGAGCCATACACAAATCTATTGAGGCTTTGGACAGGATGGGAATGGATATAATAGAAACTGGAAATCCAGATGCATTCAAAGAGTATCTGTTGGAGTTTGATAACACCATTTGTGGGCGCCACCCAATCAGCGTTTTTCTGCATGTAAGTACCTTAAGTATTGGCTTCAGTGCCTGAAAGGGAAGAAGTTCCAATATTGTTCCTTGAAGTTCAAATATTGTTCCTTAAGTTTGGCAAAGAAAATACATATTATAACTGATGTGAGAATATGACACCCTAGGATGAAACAGTGTAAAAGCCTGAAAAATTAGGGAGGCGATTTTTACCTGTTTGAGGATTATATTGCTCTTTTCAGCTGGAAAGGCTATGCCTATCAATGAAAAACACCAGTTACATTCATGTTTCAGTCACCTTTATACTACTGTGTCTGGATTGTGGAGACAAATTTTAGGCATTTGCTAACAAACATGCGAGGGATGCAGCTATCATAAGTAGCAGCAAATATGATGAAAGGAACCTAAAGATATCCTTGTTATTTCTATTTCATATTGACATATTGGAGACATCAAATCAGGTTGAGAGGAAAAATGGGAGGGAGAAGAAATTTTTTGAAGAATTAAACTTAGTTTACCTAGACTGCAAAATGGTTTTGTTTTTCATTGCTCATAACTTCAACTCCAGTTCTTCAATTAACTGCATCTAGAATATTGGTTTTGATCATTATTTCATCCCTTTCAATCATATTTCAATGCATTCAGATGCTGAAGAACTGTTCAACGAGCATAAAGATCAATTTTCTCCGATATGAGCAGTCGAGTCAGTGCAGAACTATGAGGGACAGCAGCGTAAGTTATGCATCTGCAGCGGCAAAGGTAGATGCTTGAAGATGTATTCTCCTTTGAGACATTAAGCAATTTAATTTTCATCAAATTGACTGTAATGTTTAATTCAAGTAAATACGCATTTCATGAACCCTCATAGGGTTCCTCCTGCTTGTAGATTGCCATTAATAATGGATACCCTCCGATTTCTTATATTTAGTTGCAGATCAGATCATGTATTGGTTATCTTTAATTTTTCTTAGAGATTCAATCCCACCCGAGCCCAAACTTATAACTAGTGATCCCGATCAATCATCCTGACCCTTTTCTTCTTTGTTAAAGAGAGATTGGTGAGTTTTGGCCCAAGTGACAAGGTTGAAATGTGATCAAGATCATCTGGACTCAATCTCGACCCATCAGAATTGTGTAATAATCCTGTCAATATACATACAAAAAAGTGGCTCTTGGTGAGTGGTGGCAAAGTGAAATAAAAGTTGCACTCCATCCTTGACAGAGTTTAGGGTATGGAGCTTAGATTTTAAGTGCACTCCATTCTTGACAGAGTTGATATGTTAGGGTATTGAGCATAGATTTTAAGTTTTAATTCTCAAGTTTCCGGCCATGTTCCACAACCAGAGAGTGAACCTAAAGTGTGGGTGAGAAATGGGTGTTGATAGAAATTTACACTAGTCGTGATTGGCCAACGAC
This sequence comes from Prunus avium, assembly GCF_965620075.1. Taxonomy (NCBI): domain Eukaryota; kingdom Viridiplantae; phylum Streptophyta; class Magnoliopsida; order Rosales; family Rosaceae; genus Prunus; species Prunus avium. Next base: position 54,272,944 of record NC_142284.1, on the reverse strand, counting down.
ACTGATTGGCAGCTAGGCACATCTGTTCCTAAAGCGTGGGTGAGAAATGGCTGCTCTGTTTTTTTCAAGTAAATAGTATAGCCGTTCGGCTATACTAGATTTTTTCTAATTTTTTTTATAAAACGTATAGCCGGCCGGCTGTACTGGTTTTTTAATATATATAAATTGTCTTTAATAAATAGTATAGCCCGGCGGCTATACTGTTTAAATATATTATTTTAGGGGAAAAGTATATCGCGGCTATACTTTTTAAATATAAGAGTGTAGCCGCGCGGCTATACGATTTATTAAAATAAATATTAAAAAAAGAAACTGTCTAGCCGGCCTAGGCGGCTAATTTTTCGAAAACTTGACTTTCTTCATAGTCTGCGTTTTTACACAATAGATTTTTACGAGTTAGATCATGAAAAATTTGCAAATAGAAGCTAAGCATATTGACAAACAAGATTTGGGAAGTTTTGGTTGGGAAAAGAAAATTTCAAGAATACTATTTGCGTTGGGTTTATCTTAAATGTTGTCATGTCAAAAATGGAGATCATCCCTCCTTGACAAATTAAAGCAGGACATAGCCTCTTCAGGGTTGGTGCTGGGAAGGTCATTGTTCATCACCTCTAAGCCACTCCTTGGTTTCCATAAATTAGGATGAACCTTGGAAGTTTGGGTAATCACTACAATTTTTGAGAGTATTCGAAGTGGATTTTGGGTAATCACTACAATTTTTTTTAGTGTCCTTATTGTCTGAATTGTGAAGTAATTGGCAATTCTGGCAGGTTGGTGCCACAGGAAAAGCCTTGAAGGATGTCATTGCTGTTGGTATTGGTGGCAGCTTCTTAGGTCATCTTCAAACAGGTCCTCTTTGTTTATAAAATTTATTTATATTTATAAAAAATAAAAAAAAATAAAAAAAAAGGTTTAGCCGCCCGGCTATACTCTTGAAATATACTATTTTAATAAGTAACGGCAATGCCGTTTAAATATATTATTGAAGGAGTACAGCCGAACGGCTATACCATTTAAATATATTACTCCAATAGTATAGCCGTTCGGCTATACGATTTATAAAATAAAATAAAAAGGACCCGCCTAGCCCGCCTAGGCGGCCCATTTTTGGAAAACTTGAATCTAAGCTCCATACAAACTGAAAATCAGTATTTTCCATTTTCTGTTTTGGTTTATGTTATGTTTGGTTTCTAGGAAGCTGATGATGAACAAATACGCTCTTACAAACTGAGTTGGTCTGGTTAACTGACCCAAAAGGAGTATGCTGCGTTTTGGGGCTCCAATTGTTGAGTCATCTCTTCTTTTGAATTTTTTTCTTTTTTTTGTCAATTCTCGGTAATATAATTTGGGTGAAATGCAGCTTTTGGATCCATAAGATGGGCAAAAAAGAGTAAATCAAAAACTTCCAGAGAGATGCAAGATAATACAGCTGCTGTAGAAGAGGAAAAACCATCATCTTCGGCCAAAAAATTGTTGAATCATTGGTTGAGATTCAGTTCAGGTTTACCATATATTTTGGTTTTAATTTATGTTTCAATTACTGGGCATATGAAGTCTCATATGATCTTACTTTCTGCAACAGGAACACTTGGAGAGCAATGAGGGTGATCCTGAGTTACTTGTTTACATTCCATGAGTATTCACTTTTGTTGTTTTATGTGTTATCTTCAGGACATGAGTTCAAGAATGCATAAACACGTAATGGACGGGGACAGGGAGATCCATTGGTTGACTAGTTGTACCCATTTTTCCATATTTTCATTCAATTTCAATGGTAACATGTTTTGTTAGATCTCCATAGATAGTCGGATCTGTATGAGTTTGAGTATGGGATTCAACCTTCCGAAGTAGCATCTCCAGGTTCACCTAAAACAAACATAACACTTAATAGGAAGTTTGATGGGATACTGTTGGACTACTCACAGCAATGTGCCACAATGCAGTGTTTTCTAATTAATGTTGTCTATGCCACAATGCAGGCTGCATCCCCCAAAGAAAAGATTAACTGAATCTTTGGTTGGGAAGTTCTGGACAAGATCCAAAAGTTTCTGAGAGTATTCGAAGTGGATTTTGGGTAATCACTACAATTTTTTTTATAGTAAATTATGTAAATTATGAAGAGAGAGAAATTTCATAGTAAATTATGTTTCGTAGAGAATTGCATGATAAGTTGGAGTGGTCTTGGTAATTACTTCACTTTTCAAACAACACTTTACATGAAGAATTACAAGAATACTACCACCTCTTACTACTATACCCATAAATCTTTATTTGAAATTGTTGTTCTGGTTGGGAAAGAGATGGCAAAATCACCATCTTGCATTTTTGTTACAAAAAGTAAGAAATAATCTTAGCCTTTCACATTCTTTCATAGTTAGTAAACTACGGAATGGGAAAAATACGAATAAAATACATACGTGTTTTATTCTGCAAAATTTTGGCAAGTTACAACTTTGGCCAATATATAATATTTTTATTTTAAATTTTTAATATATATTATTTTTTTTAAATGTGTATTTCACCGAATCTTTAAAATATATACGAAAAATGAAAGTAATATTGAAAAATACATACTTACGTGTATAATACAAGTACTAAACTGGAAAATGCTAAATTCTTTATACGGATAATAAGTAAAAAACTCAAAAGGGGACAATAGAGACTCGGGTAATGGCCTAATAGTAATGAATAATTTTCTAAACTACGATAAAGGAAAATTAGGGAAAAATAGTAATTTTATATATTAAAAAAAAGAGTGTAGAAGGAGTACAGCCGCGCGGCTATCCTTTTTAAATATTTATTTATGGAGTATATACCCGTGCGGCTATACGTTTAATTCATTAAAAAATTAAGGACCCGCCTAGGCGGCCCATTTTTCAAAAACTTGAATGGCGTTTTTTCAGATTTCTGTTTAAATATATAATTTAAAGAGTATAGCCGATATAGTTTAAAGAGTATAGCCGACCGGCTATACTATTTATTATATATATAAAAAAAAAGGACCCGCCTAGCCCGCCTAGGCGGCCGATTTTTCGAAAACTTGAATGGCGTTATTTTTTGATCACTTCGACAGAGTTCTTCAGTTAACTGCATCTAGAATATTGGTTTTGATCATTATTTCGTCCCTTTCAATCATATTTCTGGTGGTAAGTATCTGACAATGACCTCAACTCCTTCCCATCTGGAATCTGCAACAATTTGCTTCTCTGTTTTTCCCACCCAGCAGCACCCCACACAAAAATCTGCTGGGCCAAAATGACGTGGTTAAATAACAGAAGTCACATTAGAGTAGAAGCCATGTCTGAAAGTAATTGTAGTTTCCAATATGCATCAGCACCAGAAGAAACTAGCGTAAGACTGAAAAAAAAATCTGCTATATATAGTCTTTAGGAAACTCACAATACCTCTTGATCACTTACATGATGAAGGCATGCTTGCTTCAATGACAGATGCTTCTGCAACTCTACGATCTCCTTATGCAGTACAATCAATGGGGCTAGAGGGGGTGGATTCTGCAGTGTGATCGAGAGAGCTTTAGTTCTCCTTATTTTTATTCCTTATAGTTTTTCTGAAATCAATTATTTTAGATGCACAGCCCTAACAGTTTAAGGCTTTTCCTTGTATGTTTTTCTGGTTGTATACTATATATTCCTTTTACTAGAGTTGCATTAAAGCATATCAGAATATCCAGATTCATTATAACTGATTAATAACCAAAACTTAATTATAAACATGCTGAAAAGAAATTCCAGCATATATCAAAGCTTGTAATCCAATCTATACATAACAAATTCATAAGTAAAAAATTAAAAGAGGACAATAGACACTCGCATAATGACCTAATAGTAATGGATAATTTTCTAAATTACAATAAATGGCCACAAAAAAAAAAATTCGAAGTATAGCTGCCCGGCTATACTATTTAAATATATTATTTAAGGTGTACAGCCGGTGGCTATCCTCTTTAAATATATTATGTAAGGCGTATTATTTAAAGAGTATAGACGCGCGGCTATACGATTTATTTATTAAAAAAAAGGGACCCACCTAGGCGGCCGATTTTTCGAAAACTTGAATGGCGTTTTTCTTAGATTTCTTTTTAAATATATTATTTAAGGCGTATAGCCGTGCGGATATACTGTTTAAATATATAATTTAAAGAGTATAGCCGGGCGGCTATAATATTTATTATAAATAAAAAAGGACCCGCCTAGCCCGCCTAGGCGGCCTATTTTTCGAAAACTTGAATGGCGTTTCTTTTTTCGTAACTTCGACTCCAGTTCTTCAGTTAACTGCATCTAGAATATTGGTTTTGATCATTATTTCATATATTTCAATCATATTTCTGGTGACTTCGGATGTAAGTATCTGACAATGATCTCAACTCCTTCCCATCTGGAATCTGCAACAATTTGCTTTCTCTGTTTTTCCCACCCAGCAGCACCCCACACACAAATCTGCAGGGCGAAAATGACGTAGTTAAATAACAGAAGTCATGTGAAGAATATTATAAGCTTGAAGGCTGTGGTGGACAAGGGGATCAACTAATATTGACAAGTATTGAATCTCTACTGCTTGGAGACATAATGAATGAGGAGGAAGAAGAAAAGATTGTTGTTAAGCTGACAGTTAGCGTCTCAAAGGATATTGTTTGTTATCCCGAAGCAGGGGAGGATTTTGCTAATTTGCTCCTCAGTTTTTTGACTGTTCCACTTGGTTTCGTATTAAAGCATTTGAGGGATGCCTCTTTCAAAGGATGCATTGATCAGTTGTACAATAGTGTCAAAGATCTTGATGAGCAGCACTTGAAGTCAAATTACCACAAGGAAATTCTGCTGAGTCCTAAGATTTATCCTGAGTTTTGCTATGAGAACCGTCTTTTAGGAATGTAGGATGGCCCAGTAGCCTCATATTTGTATGCATATTGGAAGGATGATCAGGGGCGTTTGAAAGATATATTGAAAACAGATGCAGCCCTCATCCCTTCTAACGCTGTGACAGTTCCACTCAAATTGAAGCATGATAAAAGTCCTCAAGGTTATTTCAAAGGTTAGACAGTGTTTATGGTAACTGATTATCTGTTCATAACACCAATATCTCCTGCCTTTGGCTTTTTTTATTTTAAATCTACTTAAGGTACCTTTGACTGACATAAAGGAGGAAACTGTTGAGGTTGGCAAGAAGGAGTTGAGTTATTTTTTATAATTTTCATTGAACTACGTTTATAGAATTCAGGTTGCCCCTCTGCACCCTTCCCCCTTTTAACCGTCGATGATTCTTGTGTTGTTACTGATATCGTAGGCTTTGTGTCTTTTGTTGGCTGCTTTTCTGAGCGGCTCTGCTCTAACTGATGTCTTCATTAGGCAGCTGAATCTAGAAAAGTCTATAAAGAGAGCTTGGTTATCTAATAGATGAAGATTGCTAGTAGCGGTTTCTTTATGCAGAATACTTAATGAACGTTATTAATGCCGGCTTGTGTTTCTTCTAAGAATTGTATTATTTATATATAATTCAATCGACCTCATCAGTTGTTGCTGTAGTTGCAATTAGCGATTAAGTTCATCAATCTCGTTAGAAAAACTAACTAAGCGGAGGCCTACCTGATTTACACAAAATTGATGAAAGTTAACTAAAGTAAAAAAACTAATGAAAAATAAATAAAAGAAAGGAGAAGTAGTTGTAATAAGTTTTGAGTTCATTATGGATGATATGGGGACGAAATCTTCTTCCAAATACCATGCACAGTGGCTTCTGCTGCTGCCTACTATACCAAAATCCTTTAAAGAGTAGAAGCCAAGGACTTCCCTTTTATGTATAAATAGTATTGCCGCGCGGCTATACTTTGGTTGGTTTTTAATTAAAAAAAGTATAGCCGAGTGGCTATAAGGGTTTTGACACGTGGGAGGCACTATCCTCTATTTTTTTATAAATAGTATAGTATAGCCGTGTGGCTGTACTCCATTTTTTTCAAATGTTTTTAAAAAAAAACAGTATAGCCGTGATGCTTTACTGGGTTTTTTAAAAATAAAAAAAATTGTTTGATAAATATTTTTATAAGTCCCATTTGTATTTTATGATACACCATTTTCATATATATATATGCTTGTCTCTTTTTAATATATGTTCAAAATATCCGAAGGCAGTAGGTGGGTGGCAGGCATTGGCCTAGAGCCTGGAGGAGTAATCAGGACCTAGGCACCCTTTATTTTTTCAATAATGATTTTGTATTATAAATTATAAATTTATACTAAAATCATGTAAAATAATAAGATATATAAAAGAAAACTTTAATATTTTCCAACCTTGATATTATTTGATTTTTATTTTTGTATTTTCAATAACCTTGATATTTAAAAAAAAAAAGGTGAAACAAAAAAGTAAAAATAGGCCCATTTTAATACAATGTTTAAGGCCATTTTACAAAACCCAACTTGTTAGTTCTATTAAAAATGAGGTCATATATCTTCTTCTTCCCAGCGTCTCTTCTCCTTCCTCTCTCTGTTTCGATTTCATCTCTCTGTCTCGACCTCTTTCTTTCTCTCTGTCTTTCTTCCTAACAAGCAGCGGCTCCTGCGCGCTTCAACTGCCCTTCGTCAGCCTAGACCCGCCTAGAACCGCCTAGACCCGCCCAGGCCGCCTAGGAGGGCGCCCAGGCGCCGCCTAACTCCCATCGTTCACAACCCTTGGGAATTGTTTGCATGGACAACATATATGGAAGCGTGGAGAGTTCTGACTCACAGCTTTTCCGAACTGAAGAATGGGGTTTAGGGTTTAGGGTTTAGGGTCATGCTGTTAAAGAATGCAGAGCCATGCTGTTACGTCTCCGCAATAGGATAGAATCTCTCTTGGACAACCTCAAACGTCGCCGCCTAACTCCCTAGCGCCTACCCCTAATGATTAGGGTGAAAACGCGGCGGTGTCCTCCTGCCTAGCGCCTTGGCACCCCCTAGGCCGATTTTTCGAACGTATTTAATATTACAGTTTTTTAGTGTAAAAACCAAACATATATTTTTCCCGCCTAGGCACCCCCTAGAGAGATGCAAGATAATACAGCTGCTGTAGAAGAGGAAAAACCCTCATCTTTGGCCAAAAAATTGCGGAATCATTGGTTGAGATTCAGTTCAGGTTTACCATATATTTTGGTTTTAATTTATGTTTCAATTACTGGGCATATGAAGTCTCATCTGATCCTACTTTCTGCAACAGGAACACTTGGAGAGCAATGAGGGTGATCCTGAGCTACTTGTTTACATTCCGTGAGTATTCACTTTTGTTGTTTTATGTGTTATCTTCAGGACTTGAGTTCAAGAATGCATAAACATGAAATGGATGGGGACAGGGGAGATCCATTGGTTGACTAGGTGTACCCATTTTTCCATATTTTCATTCAATTTCAATGGTAACATGTTTTGTTAGATCTCCATAGATAGTCGGATCTGTATGAGTTTGAGTATGGGATTCAACCTTCCGAAGTAGCATCTCCAGGTTCACCTAAAACAAACATAACACTTAATTTGTGTGTCATTTATAATTATCTTTTGTTCTTGTGCTCATCTGCTATATCTGATGTTAAACATATATATAGCTGTACTTATTTTTGAAACTTTTGTGTTGCATCTTGAGAAATTTTGTTAAAACCTACCATTCTAGATGAAGTGATCACTGATGTTGTTACATTACATTCTGATTGAGTTATATTTTGTTCATTTATTTCTGATACAATTACATCAGATGTCAAGATCAGCTCCTTCCAAGATGATCATGAGGGCGTAAGTTCGAACTTTAATATTTTCTACCTAAGGCCTGGATTTCTTATATTGGTGTAGTTCGAACAAAATAAATATCAAAACAGTCTTTGATAGGTGTTCAATGTTCACTTCATCGAATTTTTGCAATGGAAGATGTTGGTTTAGTTGAGGCTCATGTAATCTCTCTTAATATCAAAAACAAAAAACAAATCCTTGTTTTTACACATGAAAAAAGCCTACATGATCTCAATCAAAACTAACATTACTGTATTCATCCTAAGATATCAATCAGGAAATAAAAGATGGCAATTACGGTGCAGGCCATATGAGCACTATGAGCCAGTGCATGCCATATAACCATATTTTGATCTTGCCATCCACTGATGTTGAAAAGACAAACTGAGGCATGAAGTATGAAAAAAAGTGTTGGATAATATTATGCAGGAAACGGAAAGTAAATCAGATGATTCAAAACTTAAACATCACCATAACCGCAACATCAATACCCAAAGTGGCCCTTACATGGACATTTTCTTTGGTATGAGGACAGACAGAATAGACAGGAGCTTCATGACCTTCAAAAGTACAGAGTCTTTGGCCACAAAACACATCCCACAAGTTATGACCCTAATGAAACCAACCTTGATGGTCTTGTCATCAGCACAAGTTATGACCAAAAGTTGGTCGTGAGGGGAAAAGGATGCCAAATCATTTACACTTCCCAAGTGAGCATCAATCTACGTAAGAAAAATGATGGGTTAGGTTTAAAGTCACATACTCAAAAGTTGCAGTTTCCTTGAAAAGACAAACTGAGGCATGAAGCATGAAAAAAATAAATAAATAAAAAGGGTCTAGCCGCACGGCTATACCGTTTGAATATATTATTTAAGGATTATAGCCACACGGCTATACTATTTATTATAAAATAAAAGGACCCGCCTAGCCCGCCTAGGCGGCCGATTGGAAAACTCGAATGGCTCGCCTTTTTTCTTCAGATTTCTTTTTTCTTGGCGGGTCTGGTATCTCTGCAAATACATCAAGGTAGGGTTTTAGCGGCTCACGTTTATCAACAACGTAAAGGCATCTGTGAAAATCAGTATTTTCCATTTTCTGTTTTGGTTTATGTTATGTTTGGTTGCTAGGAAGCTGATGATGAACAAATATTCTCTTACCTAAATATTCAGTTTCATGTTTCTTTTGTTGTATTGATTAGTTTAGTTACAAACTGAGTTGGTCTGGTTAACTGACCCAAAATGAGTATGCTGCGTTCTGGGGCTCCAATTGTTGAGTCATCTCTTCTTTTGAATTTTTTTTCTTTTTTTGTCAATTCTCAGTAATGTAATCTGGGTGAAATGCAGCTTTTGGATCCATAAGATGGGCAAAAAAGAGGAAATCAAAAACTCCCAGAGAGATGCAAGATAATACAGCTGTTGTAGAAGAGGAAAAACCCTCACCTTCGGCCAAAAAATTGCTGAATCATTGGTTGAGATTCAGTTCAGGTTTACCATATACTTTGGTTTTAATTTATGTTTCAATTACTGGGCATATGAAGCCTCATCTGATCCTACTTTCTGCAACAGGAACGCTTGGAGAGCAATGAGGGTGATCCTGAGTTACTTGTTTACATTCCATGAGTATCCACTTTTATTGTTTTATGTGTTATCTTCAGGACATGTGTTAAAGAATGCGTAAACATGAAATGGATGGGGACAGGGAGATCCATTGGTTGATTAGTTGTACCCATTTTTCCATATTTTCATTCAATTTCAATGGTAACATGTTTTGTTGGATCTCCATAGTTGGATCTGTATGAGTTTGAGTATGGGATTCAACCTTAGTAGCATCTGCAGGTTCACCTAAAACAAACAGAACACTTAATAGTGAGTTTGACGGGATACTGTTGGACTACTCACGGCAATGTGCCACGCCTGAAACCTTGGAAATTGGCAGAGGTGGGGTTGCCCATTCGTTACTAGTGTCTTGTGGTGGGAAGAGATTGGGTGAATATAGTGTTTTCTAATTAATGTTGTCTTTGCCACAATGCAGGCTGCATCCCTCAAAGAAAAGATTAACCGAATGTTTGGTGGAGAGCATATACGTTTCAAGTTTATCTTGCTTTGGTCGAGTATTATGTGGATAAATATGGAATTAAAATGCTAATTTAAAAACTTTTTATCTGCAATTAGCCAGAAGTGTTTCCTATTTAAAAATAAAAAAATTATTTTTCGGATCTGGGGGAAGTGATTAAAATTTGGAACCTCTTCCAACAAAGTGGAGAGAGAACTACCAGTAGAACAATAGCTAGTTGGTGTTTCCTATTTAAAATTCGGATGCCCAAATTTCTGACCTTTGAACTGTCTGAAATCACAAAAACTTATATTTGATAGCTTTATAGGATTTATGGTAAAGATGAGACAAGCTTATTTCTGAAACCATTATCATGTGATTCTTTTGCATTCTGTTTTTCTTTTTCTAGGTGATGCCTTCAGATAAAAAGCACAGAAAATGGATCAGTGCTTCATGTAGCTCTTCATGCTCCAAGGGATGCAGTTATACATAGTGATGGCAAAAATGCGGTCCCAGATGTTGGGGAAGTTCTGGACAAGATCCAAAAGTTTTCTGAGAGTATTCGAAGTGGATTTTGGGTAATCACTACAATTTTTTTTAGTATCCATTTTGGGTCCATATTGCCTAAATTGTGAAGTAATTGGCAATTCTGGTAGCTTGGTGCCACAGGAAAAGCCTTGAAGGATGTCATTGCTGTTGGTATTGGTGGCAGCTTCTTAGGTCCTTTTCAAACAGGTTTAGATGATGCTTTCCATTTTGTCAATTTATAAATCTATTTTGCAGTCTTGTTTACTATTTAGTGTGAGTTTCCTTGTGAAAATTATTAAGCTTGCTTTGGAATAAACTTTGGGTAGTGTTCACTGGTTTGTTTACATTTTGTAGATCTAGAGGCTATCGAAACAGCAAGGGGAAGGCAACTGCATTTGTAAGTACTTACGTATCAATTTTTAATTGATTATTTTCCAGTTCTCTATATCCATTAATTAAGAGCTGGTAAGATGCTAATGGTATGAATCCATGTCTTGAGGCTTTTGAAGTGATTTCCCACTACTGCTGTCAAACATTGCGGATTAGCTTTCTTTTAGCTCCTTCATTTTAGGACCTACCTGATTGAAACAATGAGATTGTCTGTGTTCATGAGTTTATTTCAGTGGCATAGTTCTTGAAGGAGGGATGCATATTCATCTGTTAAAGACATGTAGAGAAGCATTTTGTATTTGATACGGCACATAGGATTTTAGGACATGGCATGCTTTTGCTTATGCTTTCAAATTTTCTTTGTTTTATATTTTTGAAAGCAGTATTCTGTGTGTTTGCTTGTAGTTGTGGTGGTTGAAGAAACATAGCCCATATTCGGGGACTATGTTAGATGCATTCTCTGTGTAAATATTTGGTTGTAGTCTTGGTAGTTGGGTTAAAGGATTAGATGCATTCTGTAAAAATCCACTAACATGGCCCATAAAGAGTGGCAGTATTCCATTTCTGATAAATATTTGTGGCACATATATATATATATATTTATCAGAGGATCGATGATTCTGGTCTAAGGGTATTCTAATAATTTGTTTTCCTCTGAGTGCAGTCTGGCAAACGTTGATCCTGTTGATGTTGCCAGAAATATTGCAGGGTTAAACCCAGAAACTACCCTCGGTAAGCATTAAGTTTATTTATATCACTAAATATTGACTTTTGTAATCTAAAGCTCTATGTGGGGTTTCTTATCGTTCATTCATATTCTTTTGATATTTGCAGTTGTGGTAGTTTTGAAGACCTTTACAACAGCTGAAACTATGTTGAATGTTCGAACCCTTAGGGAATGGATTTCATCTTCTCTCGGGTTAGTGCACTGCTAGCACTTCTTCAAGTATATGAACACGTTGTTTCAGTACAGGATTTGCTTAATAATCTTTGGGTTAATTTAAACAAACGTGAATGAGCTTGGGAGTGGGCGGAATGAATCATATTTGGAATAGCTTAGTAATTTTATAATTGAATAATTTAGTCCTAAAGATGGTATGATGGAGTGAAGGTTTATTATGTCTTTGTAGTTAATCATTGATTTTGTCAAATAAAATATAAGTTTTGAAGATCTGCCTGCCCCTCTCTCTTTCTCATGATTGAGCGTAACAATTTCAGGCCTGATGCAGTTGCAAAGTGTATGGAATGGTAGCAGTCAGCACTAATCTTACAGTATGGCAATTTCCTATGTTCTCTTGCCTTTAGTTGATTAAACATTCAGATTATCACTACATTTAATTAACAATTTTTCATTATCCGTTGGTAATTCTGAATTTATGTGCTTTTTACTTTTCAATTTATTGAGTTCATCAGGACGAAGGTCCTAAAGATATCCTTGTTATTTCTATTTCATATTGACATATTGGAGACATCAAATCAGGTTGATAGGAAAAATGTGAGGGTCATTTTTAGAAGAATTAAACTTAGTTTACCTAGACGGCAAAATGGTTCTTTGTCATTGCTCATAAGTTTGACTCCAGCCCTTCAGTTAACTGCATCTTGAATATTGGTTTTGATCATTATTTCATCCCTTTCAATCATATTTCCATGCATTCAGATGTTGAAGAACTGTTCAACAAGCATAAAGATCAATTTTCTCCGATATGAGCAGTCAAGTCAGTGCAAAACTATGAGGGACGTCAGTGTAAGTTATGCATCTGCAGTGGCAAAGGTAGATGCTTGAAGATGTATTCTCCTTTGAGACATTAAGCAATTTAATTTTCATCAAATTCACTGTAATGTTTAACTCAAGTAAATATGCATTTCATGAACCCTCATAGGGTTCCTCTTGCTTGTAGATTGCCACTAATAATGGATACCCTCCGATTTATTATATTTAGTTGTAGATCAGATCATGTATTGGTTATCTTTAATTTTTCTTAGAGATTCAATCCCACTTGAGTCCAAACTTATAACTAGTGATCCCGATCAATCGTCCCAACCCTTTTCTTCTTTGTCTCTAGGTGAGTTTTGGCTCAAGTGACAAGGTTGAAATGTGATCAAGATCATCTGGACTCAATCTTGACCCGTCATAACTGTGTAATAATCTGGTCAATATATTCATACAAAAAAGTAGCTTTTGGTGAGTGGTGGCAAAGAGAAATAAAAGTTGCACTCCATCCTTGACAGAGTTTAGGGTATGGAGCTTAGATTTTAAGTGCACTCCATTCTTAACAGAGTTGATATGTTAGGGTATTGAGCTTAGATTTTAAGTTTTAATTCTCAAGTTTCCGGCATGTTCCAAAACCAGAGTGAACCTAAAGCTTAGGTGAGAAACGTGTGTCCATCTAAAGCTTAAGTGCACTCCATACTGTTTAAATATATTATATAAGAAGTATAGCCGCATGGCTTTACTTTTTAAATATATTATTTAAAGAGTACAGCCGAACGGCTATACGTTTTAAATATATTATTTAAGAAGTATAGCCGCGCGGCTATACTATGTATTTTTTTTTAAAAAGGACTCCTAAACAGGTCCTGTTTAAAAAGGGGATGGTGCAGCCGTGCGGCTATACCTTTTAAATATATTATTCGAGGAGTATAGCCGCCCGGCTATACGATTTATAAAATAAAATAAAAAGGACCCGCCTAGCCCGCCTAGGCGGCCGATTTTTGGAAAACTTGAATGGCGTTTTATATTATGAAGATTTCTTTTTTCTTGGCAGGTCTGGCATCCCTGCAAATACATCAAGATCACTCACGTTTATCAACAACGTAAAGGTTAGCTCTTCCCAACAATTCAAACACTAGAAGCTGAGAAATTGCAATTGAAAATCAGTATTTTCCATTTTCTGTTTTGGTTTATGTTATGTTTGGTTGCTAGGAAGCTGATGATGAACAAATATTCTCTTACCTAAATATTCAGTTTCATGTTTCTTTTGTTGTATTGATTAGTTTAGTTAGAAACTGAGTTGGTCTGGTTAACTGACCCAAAATGAGTATGCTGCGTTTATGGGGCTCCAATTGTTGAGTCATCTCTTCTTTTGAATTTTTTTCTTTTTTGTCAATTCTCAGTAATGTAATCTGGGTGAAATGCAGCTTTTGGATCTATAAGATGGGCAAAAAAGAGGAAATCAAAAACTCCCAGAGAGATGCAAGATAATGCAGCCGCTGTAGAAGAGGAAAAACCATCATCTTCGGCCAAAAAATTGTTGAATCATTGGTTGAGATTCAGTTCAGGTTTACCATATATTTTGGTTTTAATTTATGTTTCAATTACTGGGCATATGAAGTCTCATCTTATCCTACTTTCTGCAACAGGAACACTTAGAGAGCAATGAGGGTGATCCAGAGTTACTTGTTTACATTCCGTGAGTATCCACTTTTGTTGTTTTATGTGTTATCTTCAGGACATGAGTTCAAGAATGCATAAACATGAAATGGATGGGGACAGGGGAGATCCATTGGCTGACTAGTTGTACCCATTTTTCCATATTTTCATTCAATTTCAATGGTAACATGTTTTGTTAGATCTCCATAGTCGGATCTGTATGAGTTTGAGTATGGGATTCAACCCTAAGTATCATCTCCAGGTTCCCAGTCGATAGAGACAAAGACAAACAGTCCTGCAATTCACAAACATGATCAATGAAAAGGGATTTAATAACTGGATTTGGACAAAAATCAGTAAGTGTAGACACTGAGCAGGATCATTGGTTAATGAGGACAAATACTTAAAGGAAAAAGAAATTTATGTCACCAGAACATATCTTACTTCCAAATTGTTTTCAATTGGTAGAGGCAAAGGAACATTTTCCTGTGGTTCACAAACTCGATCAACGAAAAGAGTCTTAATGACTGGATTTGGACGAGGGTCTTTACACTGTTTATGCTGCCAATTCAAGCTGTCAAGTTAAACACACAAGTCAGTCTCTCTCCCAATTACAAAAAACAGAAAGTGACTAAATCTTTTACTAAATATGAGAATAACAAGTACTCTCTCTCACACAAACGCGCACGCACATATGTATGAACATTTGCAATCACAAAATAGAAAGGAAGACCAAAAGTAGAGAGGAAGCATTACCTTTGGTTAATGAGATTATGTAATCTATGACTTTTGATGCTAGGATATTTATTTCAGTTTGCCACGGAAAACTGGATTTGCCTCAATGATTTGCCTGAGTTCTTTCATCATAGTCTTCCTTATAGACATTATATCTCCACACATAGAGAGTGCCTTATGATCCCTGTTGGATTGAACCCATACACGTGATTAAGTCCATTTGGAGAGAGCTACAGTCACAATATGAAATCAGAAAACTAGCAAAGAAGCTCATACCTTATATTCTCAAATGTCAAAAGTTGATGCATTTCTTTGAACAGCTCCTCATTACCTTCGGCAAAAACTTTGAGATCCTTCATGAGGATATCTAACGCCTTGGCGTGACAATTGCTGTCAAGAATGAACCAAAAACATGCAGAACATGGTATTTGTTTTTTAAATGTATAGATAATATGGAGCTTCAAAAAAATTGATGTTCTCACTTGTCAATGGCCTCAAGGAAATTTTGCTTTCTGATCCAGAAATAGATCTTCGTTGAGTAGCGATTGTCATCAAATTTCGTGAAACCAGAGAGGTACCTCTCTGCCTCATCCCATTTCCCACTAAGAACAGTGTCCTCAAAATAGTTCATGTCAAAGTAAAATCCACTTTGACTCTCTCAAGCCTATACATCAATTCCCAAAATGAATGTTATTGATTCACAAACAAGAATGTTTTATTAATAAACAGAGATAAAGAAACTTACATGTGGTGTGGGCAGCTTCTTGATAACCTCCCTCATCTGAAAACTGTAAGATTAAGAAAACAAGATCTTTCTTGAGATTATACATCCCAAGAAAGAGTTGTCTCTGAAACCTTCAAGTACAAGTATATTAATTCAGTAATTACAGAACAAATATATATTAAACTCAAAGCCCAAGAAACAGATGACAATTCTTTCCTCTCTCTCTTTTTTCTCACAAACCAAACAAAATATTGAGATTGCATCAAATCCAAAATTAAACCCAAACACAGGAAAGAGTGATTCAGATGTCACACATTCAAAGCCATTTCCATCAATTTGGAAAAGGTAAACAAGAAACCAAGATTACCAACAAAAATAATTAAGAAATTAAAATTAAAAATACAAAAAGCAGAGTTTTTTTTAGAAGCTCACCTCAAAGCTCAAGAACACAAGAAATGATATAATTTTTAATTGACTGATAAGTACGAGAAGACATTGACTTTTATAGTCTCATTACTGGCAGTGGTACAGCATGACAATGACTTGTTGATAAGCACGTTGACTTATATAAGTACATTATAGAGGCTCAGCTTTTTCCAAGCTAATGTCCGAAAATGGTGGGTCCGGACTTTGGTGCGATTAGAAAGGTAGCCGTAGGCAATTTACACGCGTTTGTCATGCCGGAGTGCATTATCATTCTTATGTGTTTTTTCTGTAATTTTTTTTTAATTTTCCTGTAGACTTTTTTGTTTATGTATTACACGGCAGAATATGCCACTTTAAATTCCTTTTGTACTTTTCATTTGTTTACAAGAAATAATAATAAAAATAAAAATACATTATGGTGGAATTCCTTTTTTTTCTTGGGTTATTTCTTTCATGACTACAAGCAAATTTTGCTTTCAATGTGCAAATTACCTTCTTTTTTTTAAAATTTATTATTTAGGCTAGTGTTACCTCTCTTCTCTAGAAAGTTTTGATTTTGGCTAGACTGGGCCCAAGAAGATAGTTGCTCTGTTTTCTTGGGCTTCGGTCCTCCACATAATATTTCAACTCTACTCAAGAATTTTATAGTGAGAGCCTTATATACGTCCATTAAGTGAGGCTCTATCTCTTAATTGATGAATCAAATTAGTTAGCCTAATTCAAAGGTTAAGATTTGACCTCACCTAAAGACCATTTATATGACCCTCACCATAGAATGACTCCAACGTTACCTTTCTAATTAGGATGCAAATAGTGTTTCTCTTCAAAATTACAGTTTGGGCCAGACAAAACCGTGTTGATCGTTATGAAGGTTGTTAAGTTTCTTGGGCTTAGGCCCTCCATGTAATAAAAAAGAAATTTAGTTTTTTTTTTCTTTTTTAACAGGGAGTGCAAATAACCTTTCACTAACGAAATTATGATAAATTATATAATAGTACGGTCATACGGTCATATAATATAGCTTTTATACGTGTTATAATGTGGGTGAACGACATGGTTGATATTTCCTCCCTTTTTGTAGAATAGTACCAATAAATATCCACTTATATTACAACACGCGGACAAGTTATACTACGTAACCTTACTACTTGTATTTAGATGAAATTTTTGTACTTTACTAATTTAGAAGTTATGTATGGCAGGTTCATGATTTGATGGCAACGTATTCATTGTGGAACAACTCAACCATGCATGTACAAGCACAACACATACTCATGCTTTCATTTGGCAATTGCCATCCGCTATTTATCTGGCTTTTCATTGAAAACTATATACAAAATTAAACTACCATAATTCATTGAATTCTAAAGTCACAAATAGTCTGGCAAATTACAAACTAATGTACTAATTAAGAGAAAAATTTATGGTCCTAGGCCTGTGTCCAAAATAAAAATCAAACGACCGACCAAACTAAACATTTAGCCTCCTAATTATATGAACCCTCGTGGAACAAGCATGAAATGGCCCCGTCCACAACGTAACACTATAAGGGGCAGAGGCTCCGGCCCTGCTGGAGAAGCTGCCGGAGCTGCTGGAAGTGGCGGAGGCAGAACTGGCATAACTGATGGAAGTGGCGGAGGAGGGAGTACTAGATCGGCAAGGCCGTGGCCACCATTGGCGTTGGGAATTCGATATCGAATTTTTCCAGTCAACAGTGGATTGGCCTCCAAACATCTCCTTACATCCATCATTTCCGAGGTTCTTGCCATGACGGGTTCTCCATATTCCTGAAGCCCTTCGTAGGTCCTACACATCCAATCCCAGAGCCATATATATTAGATAATCAGTTGAGATGGTACAAATAGCAGCGACCGCTGTTATACCTGAAGTTCTCCAGGTTCATGATCTCGGTCCCCCGCTCAATCAGGTTTGGATTGTAGGGGAGGAAAGTTGTGAGTTCTTCATGGAGGATGGCGTGAGCCACATCACGGTTGTTCCTGCATGCGCAGCAAAAGTATGTAAATAAAATTAACATTTATATAAATATTAATTAATTAATTAAAAATAAAAGGTGAATTGGTAAGTCAATTACTCGTCCACTGCTTCCAAAAACTTGTGCCAACGAAGCACAAAAACGACGTTGGTCGAGTACATGTTTTCATGCACTGTGGTGAAGCCGTTGAAGTATTCCTCTGCCTCATCAAATGCTCCATGAATGAAGCATTCTTCAAAATAAGGGAGGCAGAAGAACAATCCAGACTCCCGCTCCAGGCTACATGTATATAAAATAATTCATGCAATTAATAAATTATTAGCCAAATATTGAGATCATGAATGTAGATTAAAAAAATAGGAAAGACCAACCCTGCCAATCATCTATGCATGCGTTGACGGTTGCTAATGTGTGTGAAGATCTATATATAACAGAGCTCATGTATGTTAACGGCTAACAACCGTCTCTCACACATAGATGACTGATGTCTATGACATTACACTTAAGGAAAAATAAACATGGGAAAGGAAAACTAACGTGCGAGCTGCTTCTCCAAGGTTATGGCGGTCAAGGTATTGGAGGACGGAGTGAATCGCAGCTCTATGTGAATTAGCAGCCATATCTTCAGTAGCCTTTGCTTTGGTCCCTAAACATAAAAATGAGTCAAAGATCAGAAAATAGCATTATATAAATGAGCCAAAAAATGTAAAATGATATCGTTCACAACAAAAAAATTGTAAAATCACATCATCCACAACCGAAAAAAATTTAAAATCATATCATCCACAAAAAAAAAAGTGAAATAGTCTCATCCACACTAAATAACATAAAATCTTCATGCAAGCTAGAATTAAAATCAAAGCAAGTAGGGTTTGTGGGAGCTAATGCTCTAGTGCCAAAGCATTCTATACGACACTCACGATAAGAACTCTACTCTCACCAACCACATTTTGAAATTAATTCAGACGAATCGGATTTGGTAAATCCTAAAAAAAAGCAAAAAATCTATCTTTTTAAGGGAATAGTATGAATAAATATGGTGAAAATGTAGTAGATTTAGGCGGATGTTGTAATAAATGGGAAGGAAATAAGAAAGAGGGCTCATCTTTCTCCATGAAAGAGAGCAGAGTTCTTAATTAAAACAAGAAGAAGAAAAAAGAGAGTAGAGAATTGGCTCTCACTTCTCAAATTCTCTGAAAATGATATATGCTTCTCTTCCCTCTTGAGCTAAAGCTAGGACTCTCTCACTCACTGCACGAAATGGGTTGGTGGGAGAAGAAGGCTCAATTTATAGAGGGGCTAAATGGGGGGTATCATGACCAGCATATTGTTTGGGTTATGCACGTAAGGGATTACTTGGTCATTTTCCTTTTCAGACATAATCTGTGGGCTGTCCACCACCAGGCCCAGCAGGGGCGTTTGCTAAAACGCGCTCTAGAAAAGGGAAAATGATGCAACACATGCGTTCTCATTTTTTTTATCATGCACTCTCCCAATATAACCATTGGTACGATATTATAATATAATAGTCAAATATGTAGAACATAGGGTAAAAGATGGCCCAACAATTGGAGCCTTTGCTTGATAAATTTATATATTATAAATTAGTTGAACTATACTGAATAAATTAATTTAAAATATCTTAAGAAAATTGACACAGCACAAGCAAAAAAGGTTTCAAACGAAAACCTTGAGTAACAAGGGAACTGGATTCCACCAGAAAATTAAGAGAAACTCTCTTTGATTAATTGTATTAAAATCTGAAGTGTACAAAAACGTTAGACAAACCTGCCTAAATACACAACTCTCAACCCTTGTAACTGCTAGGGGAGTTATTACATTAAAACTGAAAAACTGAAAAACTGAATTTATTCCGAAAATTAACTACGAAACTTTGAATGCGGTTTTGGAAGGCCAAACGACCTCAGAATGCCAAAATCCATTATACATCACAGCAAAGCTGTGAGTTTGACTCGTGGCGTCGTTCCCTTTCCGAAATGGTATTTTGCGTCCTAATCGGAGCTCGGACGCCAAATCTGCAAATTCCTGCTATGTCCCTTTTCACTTCTTCGCTCCAATTCTTCTTCACTCCAATTCTTCTTCAATCAATTAGAAAATCCCAACGATACGCCTTCCTTCTTTTCCTAGTGTCATAAGTGACCATATTTCGTCCTACATCAAAAATTCTTGCAATTGATATTTTCAAAAATATGTAACATTACATATTTAATGACTCGAATATATAAATTTGAATATTATTGTTAGGTCTCGCGTGAAGTTCACGATCGAGAAGCGCATGAAGGGACGTAGTACAACAATAAGTCGATTAGTTTCTAATACTAGTTCATTACAATATTTCAAGATTCTAATAACAAAATTCATTTCAAAGATTCAGAATCTACGAATATCAATAATTAATCCTTTTCGAGATTACTAATACGTCATAGAACTATTCAAGGAAACAAATGACAAGTCAGTTGAAGTCGGCAAACCAATTTAAGTATGAAGTCAACCAATTGAGCCAATAACCAGATTCCTTACGAGATAGGATGGGCTGGGCTAACCTAGATTTATACTTATAAACAAAAATATATAGAAATTCTTTGTCAATGGCCGGATCAGTCATTTTTCTTTTTCTTTTTATAATAATTTTTTTGTTACCTTCAATTTATTTTAACAAATTTCTAAATCTAAAACCTATCCAAATTTACCAATATATAAATATCTTTCTTCAATTTCCTTTTGTCAAATTCAATTATTATTTTTAATTAGATGATACTATAATGGTAGCTTATAGACCCTACTAAAACAATTTCTTTCAACAACAAATGAATTTCAATGTATTGGAATAAACTTAACCAAGTTTCTAGGGTGCTTTGGCATGCCAGAGTCGTTGGATTTAACAGTTGAAAATGCTCTTAAGTTAGATTTACTTACCATAAAGGTAAAACCATGTCACCAAATTAGGTTCAAATTAGTTGCAAATTGCAAGTTGTGCCACTAAACAAATTTAGGGAACATGTAAAAATTTCCCAAATTGTTTAATGAGTAATTAATTTTTCCATACCACCAAACTCATTGCCATTTATGTAAATAGTTGTATGGAAAGGAAAAGGACACTAATTTTCCCATTCCATTTTTATCCACTTACATTCCATTTTTAAAAATTATATGTTCTCACTCTTCTTTTGTTCACTTACATTTCCTTCTATCTTGAGAAAATCACTACCCAAGAAAAAAAGGGGACGAACCCAACTTTATCTTGGTTGCATTTGACTTATATAAAAGGAGGAGAGGAAACTTTCCTTTTGGAAAATAGACTTTCTTTTTTAGTCTATTGTGTTAGAGAATGGATAAGATTATGGATTGGGGGATTTTATTGACACTCCTTATCTCTTGAAACCACTTACTTAAAAAATTTGTCCGAAATTCAAGTTTTGCCATCTCTTACTAAAGTCGTATCCACTTGTGTAATCTTTCATCAAAAAGCAAAAATCTTGACAACCTTAGCCCGACCACCCGGACGTCACTGGTGTGGGCCGATGTCGGCAATGTAGGTGATGAGGAGTCTGTGGCTGTCGATTGGTGGTTGGAGCTCGGTTCTTTTTTCTTTAAAAAGGTGTAGTACTAGTGGCAAATCAATATGATATATCATATGTGATATATCATATGTGAGAGCACTAATTCGAAGAAGATAGATTTTCGTTTTGGTGAAACATAGCTAAAATCATTGTCAAACTACAGTTTTATCATTCCACACATGACTTCTCTCGAAAAAGAAAAAGAAAATCATTCCACACGTGACTCGTACATAGCAAATAACTTTGGACTCAATTATAAATTTTTTGATACAAGCGATATTCTACTTTAATCTGATCTAAATTATATGGATAGGAGGATTCAAACTTGGGTGCATAGTGGGAAGCACATCTGCTCTATCCAATTTGGCTAAGCTCATATCTGCGACTCAATTACAAACTTAATTTCAGCAAAATAGTTGTTTCAAATATTGAAATTTTAGATACTAAAGTAGAACCGTATCCAAATTAACAATCACAAATATAATTTGTTCTATTTTCTTTCGACTTCCAACTACCAAAAAGAATTTTTTGCCTTGATATTCCTCTCCATAAATCTATTGTTTAGTTTTCTTTTTCGGATTAGAGTCAATGGTAGACTATATAATAATGGTTTTATGAGTAAAAACTCAGCTGGCTGAGCTGCTTGCTTTGGTGGGGCTACTGGTAGAAAACCACCTAGATATAGTTTGAGGGATGTTTGGCTTGGTTTGCTGACCTACGGGTATTTGGTTCCTCATGGTGGTGATTGGTGGTTTGTCCATCTACAGTCATGGAATTTCTCTTTGCTGGTGGTGCGGCTTGGAGTTTTTCTTTGGTTGCAGCGGCGGCTAGGTTTTTTGTGCTTTATTTTATGTATTTTATGTTTTAAGTGGGCTTTATGCTAGATGTGGGCGTTATGCCTCCTTGTGGGCTATATGCCTTTATGTGGGCTAAATGCCTCTTTGTTGGCTATTGACGTTTTAGGTTTTGGCTCGGGAACATGATCTTCATGCTAAACTGTACTGGTTTTAGCTAGATTTGTTCTTGTTTGTTGTCTGTTGGCTTTCTGACTAGTGCTTTTGCTCGGTTTTGTTTGTACTGTTCTCTATCCCTTTTTAGGGTTTGCAATGAATTGCAACTTCGACCAAAAAAAAATAGTTTGAGTTTGAAGATAAATTATAAGGAGTTTCTTTAATTCGTATGGAGAAGAAAAAACTATGCGATAAATTTGAACCCAAATTATTGGCGCGCGCTTGCAGTATATTAACGTGGGATCAACTATGTGAAGGTCCTATAAAAATTGTGTGAAATAAAAGTTACATATTTAGATATGTATATTCAACAGTATAATTCTCTGTTTAAAAAAAAAGTGTGAAATACAGGATTTTAGTGAGCATTAATTCAAAAGTTTCATTTCCTACTAGTCAGAGATATGGAGAGAAAATATTTTCCTTTTGAATGACGTAGTGAAAATAATTGTAAATTTACACTTTTATTCTTTAGTATAACTAGTACGTACGTGCATGTAATTTTACATCAAACCAATTTGATGAAAATAACTTTGAACTTAATCACAAATTTAACTAAATTATGAGACTATAAGGGGGGTGTATTCAATTAAGATTTTAAAAGATTATTTTGAGATAAAACGTAAACAATCTTGATTATAAAAATCTTTAAAAAAAATCTTATAAGTCATTACATTCCTAAATAGTCTTTTAAAATCCACTGGACTTATTTATCCATAAATAGTCTTTTAAAATCTCAATTCAATACACCCCCTAAGGGCTCGTTTGGTACACATGATTGGCTTGGACTGGCTTGGACTAAATTTAGTACCATGTTTGTTTTATCTAATCCTAGTCTTAGATGGGATTGCTAATACCGGGCCCACCAAAAACACCTCCTTAGGAGAGGACTACTAATCCCATGTGGAAAGGGAGGATTAGCTAGTCCCAATGCTCACCAATGTATAAAATGCATATATTATATTGTGAAATTAATAACATATATTATTATTATTAAACTTACTTACACATATACTATAATGTACATATATACATGTATATACACATAAATATATCATATATGTATATATGTATATATACACATACACATATACATATGCATATATACATGTATATTATTATTATAATATACCCATATACACATATACATATTAATATTATAATAATAGCATACATGTATATATGTAATATATATTATATACTATATATTATAATACATATACATATATGT
Organism: Prunus avium; assembly: GCF_965620075.1. Taxonomy (NCBI): domain Eukaryota; kingdom Viridiplantae; phylum Streptophyta; class Magnoliopsida; order Rosales; family Rosaceae; genus Prunus; species Prunus avium. The sequence goes on along the minus strand of NC_142284.1, from coordinate 54,249,144 downwards.
GTATATATATTATACCCATGTATGTATTATAGTATACATATACACACATATATACACATATACATTATATATGTATTATATATATTGTAATATACATATATACATGTATATACATATATATATATATATATATATATTATAAAATACATATATATATATATATATATATGTATTATACCCATGTATATATTATAATATACATATATACACCTATATACATATATTATATATGTATAATGTATGTATATTATATATATATATAATATACATATATACATGGGTATAATACATATATATATATATATATATATGTATTTTATAATATAATATATATATATATATATATATATATGTATTTTATAATATATATATACATATATATATATATATATATATATATATATATATACACACATACACATGTTTATATTATTTATAATATACATATATACATGTATATACACATACATGTCACATATATTATAAAATACATATGTACACATACATAATACATGTATTTATACATATATACATATACATAGATAGTTTTGAAAAAGAAAAAAAAAACTAGTCTTAATCCAAGCGTACACCAAACGCATGATAAGTATTATCCAACTTAGACCAAGCCAAGCCAAGCCAAGACAGTCCCTAAGCATAGTCCATGCCAAGACAATCCTGTGTACCAAACGAGCCCTAAAAGTATTGAAATTTTTGAAATTAAAATTGAATGGCTCCATTTAAAATAAAAAAAATGTAATTGGGTATTTATGTTTCCTCTACTTCCAACAAAAACAAAAAAACTTTTTTTCACGAATGCTATTCGTTCTTTTGTAGGAAGAATAGTTTTTATCACTGAGCAAAAGTTCTTCAATCAAACCAAGGTGGTTGGTGTGAGTGGTTCGGCACTCTCATTCCTTAAGAGATGTCAGGGGTTCGATCCCTGCTCTCGTACGGAGTCACCACTTTGGCCAACACTTTACCCCTTATGGGCCGACCCGGTGTGAGTGGGGATTAGTCTGGATTGTGGTTAAGGCTTAAAGGTGCCACCCATAGTTGGGGCCCATCCAGGACCACCTCATGGTTCAGACCAACAAAAAAAAAAGTTCTTCAATCAATGAAATTGTACTTGGTTTGCAAATAGAAATGAAAATTAACTAAGAAGCTTCCAAAAATATCTCAAATTCCGGCACAAATAAAAACCTTATTAATTAAACCACATAAGTTCAGAAAACAAAACAAAACAACAACAAAAACATGAACCCTAAACCCTCCTGTTCCTTGGACAGCAGCAGGGAAGATTCCCATTTCCCTGCGGCCCTGATCCAGCTGATGCTGATGACCGAGCTTATTGAGTTGGTGGAACCACTGGTAGAAAACCACGAAAATTGGGGGACCCCACCTGGTACCGAAGCTTCCCAGCTAGCCGCGGATTGGCCTTCAAGTATTTCTTAATATGTTCCCATGCTGCCCTTCTCTCTAGTTCTGGGTCTCCGGGCAGCCCTTCGAATGACCTACACATAAAAAATCATCATATATGTACGTAAAATCGAAAATTTAATAATGTGTATACAATGTTGCAACATGTTTACTTTGTCACATTAGAAACACATTAGGACTCTGGATCTCATATTCGAACAAACACTAACTCAAACTCCATTTGAATAGAGAAATTTGAAAGAACTGCCGAATTTACTAGTATATTTGAAATGGATTCCCAATGACTGACTATATGCAAGGAATTATCTGAAATTTATATATTTTTTAAATTTGAAATTCATAAGTATCTATTTATATGATCAAATTGTCTTGTAAAAGAATACTTTTGTATGGACGTGTGTATTAATAATTGAAATTGAGTATTTTTATACCTGAATTTTTCAAGGTCAAATAGCTCAGTCATCTGCGCGATTATATTAGGATTATACCGCTCGAAATCCTTGAATTCTTTGAGAATGGACTTTGCATCATCATATCGCTTACTGCGCATAAACATAGTACATAATAAGAACATGAACACGACAATGTTTGTAAGGTTAGAAACTTTGTTAGTAATGAAGATTAATTATCAGAGTCATTAGTTGATTACTTATCCATGGCCTCCAAGAACTTGTGCCACCGGATCTCGTGGATGATACGAGTTGAGCAGTAGTTGTCGTGCACGGTTGTGAAACCGCTCACATACTCCTCTGCTTTCTGAAATGCTCCGCGGATGAAGCAGTCCTCAAAGTAGTTCAGGTTAAAGAACAATCCTGATTCCCTCTCCACCCTACATGTATATATATAGGGTACAAATTTATATCATATGAGAAAAAAAAAAAAGCAAAACAAGCAAGAAAGTCCAACCCAAAGGACAAAGGCAGTCGTGCTTCCACGTGTCAACATTGATAGTTTTAGTTATTAACGTGTGTGAAATTCACATAAGTTAATGAATGACAATTAATCATCTCATGCACGTACACGATTGTTGTTCTTGACATTAAAGGAAAATTAAATTGGGAAAAGAAAACCCACCTGCGTGCAGATTCATATAAATTAGCTCCCTCAAGAAATTGTATTATGGAGAGAATAGAGTCACGATGGGTACCAGCCATCTGTGAAATATTTGTGACAGCCCTGTCAAAATGGGCCAAAAATCAGTAAACCATATTAGCAAACACAGACACATATAGAAAAAAAAAATCAGAAATATAAGATAATATTTGTCTAAGTAGCTAGAATTGAAGCAAAACAAATGGGATTTTGAGAAGGCGACATCATGGAAAACCCAAAACAGATTTGATATGCTAGAAACAATGGCCGGTCTAGAAAGGTATTGTTATTAAAAAGATGTAGCAAGAAATAGAGCTCAAATTCTATATGAAGAGAGCAACTTTCTTAATCAAATGAGAAATTTACAGAAATGTTGCACCCAAAAAGAACAAAAAAAACAAAAGGAGAATTTGCTCTTACTTGAAAACTCCCTTCGGCCGAGATTGCTCTAACACTGCATCAAATGGCTTGGGAGAAGAAGAATCCAATTTATAGGAGAAGCAGCATCCAATTTATCATGGCTCCGACAGCGGAGGGACTATTTGGTCATTGTCATGACCTCCTGAGAGACACATCAATGTGGGTCCCATGCCAGTGTATGATAAGGCTATTCACATTTCCATGTGGGGGCGTTACGCTCTTCCAAATAGGAAAACGAGTTATGCTAGGGTGGAGGCATCCTTATTGTATTTTCATGCACTCTCACTTGATAACCAATGGATTACATATTTAATTTGATGCATATTCTATTTTTTATTTTTTATTTTATAGTGGAATTATGTATATTTTTTTGTTTATCAAAGCAGTATTTCGAATTTGAGATATATTCTGACTTTAAATTAAAAAAAACACTAAACTAATAACTCATTTTATATGTTAATTCAGTAGTAAAAATTGGACTAAAATATTACAATATTTTTATCATCGAATGTGTAGAATGTAAGTGGGAAAAAAAAAAACAATTGAAGGAATCGTGTGGCATTGTGTTTAGTGAAAAACTATTAGGCCAACCAAGGTGGTTGGTGTGAGTGGTTCGGCACTCTCATTCCTTAAGAGAGGTCAGGGGTTCGATCCCTGCTCTCGTACGGAGTCACCATTTTGGCCAACACTTTACCCCTTACGGGCCGACCCGGTGTGAGTGGGGATTAGTCTGGGTTGTGGTTAAGGCTTAAAGGTGCCACCCATAATTGGGGCCCATCCAGGACCACCTCATGGTTTAGACCAAAAAAAAAAAAAAAAACTATTAGGCCACTGTTACTAGAGAAGATTTAAAAGACATAAGAAAATTTGCATTTGATATTTTTAAAGTGTGATGTGTACGTTTAGCTATTAAAATATTTGTAGTGAATTATTGTTGTTAGCTCTCGCGTGAAGTTCATGATTAAGAAACGCAAGAAGGAATAGAAGTCCATAACAATCTATAAAAATACAACATAAATACTTTTAAGCTTTTAAGTCTATCATTTATTGATACTAGTTCATTAAAATGATGATTTATTCAAAAGAGTTCAGAATCTATGAAAGTGAGTAATTGAATCAAGATTACTAATCACGTATTTAATAATAACAAAGTTATATAATTAAACTTTTGTCACAAAATACGTGGCAATTCGGTTTGTTAATTATTTAACCAGACCCGTCAAGTTACCGAGTAAGATAATTGGGCCAAGATTTTTTATGAGTTTTGGGCTAATGTAACTTAAAAATTATATTTGGAAAAAAAAAATTTCTGATGGGCCAAGCAAAAACTCTTGGTGGATCAGCCAATGGGTTTCCACCACAATGGTTGTAGATTCCCCCTTCCCCCACCAGTGGAGTTTCTTTCTTCCAATGTAACCAAAAATAAAAAACTCCCAGTGGATCTACTATTCTCTCAATCCCTAAATTAAGAACATTTTATTTTTCTTTAGTTTAACTTTTTTTAGTCCTTTAATTAAAAAATAAAATTTATTTTGTGCCTACAAGAGTTACTATTTCAAAAGCAAATCAAACGAAAATATGAAACTAAAAATTTTTTATCAATTTTAAATAAATAGGTATGAGCATCATTATAAAAATTGATGCAGTTTATAAAAAATAAAAATAAAAGAGTAAGGATGAAATATAAAATAATAGATAAGGAAAAACGCAATCAATAGAGTCCATGAGAGCGTTTGTGAGTCCAACTGCAGTGGAACACTTCCTCTGCTCTTTTGGTAATTTGGTAAAACAAGGTAACATTTAATTCTTGTGGTTGTGTTCAAAGAATTTTGGTTGGTGTGAGGCCATGTCATCGTATATGGAAGGCCATGCCAGCACAGATGGGGCCCACTTTGGCGCGTGAAAGCTTTTGGCCTTGACACATCAGAATTTCATGTACAATCCTTTTAGGCTTAGGATTACCATAAATATACAGTCCGTGACTAAATTGGGTTTAAATTAGTTGCAAATTACATGTTGTGCACCTGCTAATCAAGCCACAAAGCGAATGTGAATATATGCAAAAGTTTATCATGGGCGGCTTGCAATATTTAATTTAATTTTTTATTTTATTAAATTTATGTGGGGTATCCTATAAAAGTTGTTCGAAATAAAAGTGAAGCTTTATTCTGATGAAGTAATTTCAAATATAGGAATTTATAAGGTTAAATTGTATGTTTATACCAAAATTTGTATAAGAAGAAAATAAAGAGAACAAATGGATTCCAAATATACTACATCTGATATAATGTTTTGTAGTTCTTTTATAGCACATTTCTTTCAAATGCCTCCGTCCAAATGGAGCCTTGTATACATTGAATTTGGAAAAATAAAAGTTATTTGCATTCAACATGTACCAAATTAGTGGATATAATATTGTAAAGGAAGTGTCACTTTAATTATTTGTAAGGTCCGATAGTCAAGTTAGGATGTGACAAGGACTTCTGAAGAATTTAAACATTTACTATAGTTGAAAATTCATTTTATTAAAAGCACAACTAATTTTTTAAGAGTTGAGCTCATTTACTGCATAATTTATACTCGACAAAATTAGAAGTTATTTAAGCCCATTCTAATCTTAACTCATTTTTCGATACCAAAGATTAGTTCATCTAATATATTGTTTGAGGAACATGAGTTTATGTAATACTTGAAGACCAAAACTTAATGTCCTAATAATCTTCTATAGAAACATGAGTTAACTTGTCAACTGATTTGGTTAAGCAATATAGTACATTGATTGAATCACCCTTTAATTTAGTATTTCTCTCCACGTTATATTAAGTTCAACTTATTGTAATTTTTATTTTTTTTCCAAAACAGTAGAGATTCAATTGAAAAACAAGGCACAAACCCAAAATACAACAATAAGAACACAGCCCCATAAAGGAGGTTCTTGCAATACAGAGACTAAAACGACATAGCCAACTAAGCACAAGTATTACAAGATAGTTAGAAAACAAAAATACAACTTGAAACCCAACAAACAAGTTGTCACATATGAGGAGGACCTAAATCCCTACAAACACCAATGCTTTAAGAAGATCAAGATAGAGAATATTCTTTCTAATTTCATAGGACAAGAAGGCATAACTACTCAACTTCCACTAGGATAGTCCAAAGAATATCACAACAACTCCTAATCACCCCAAGCACAATAAAAAGTAGATCCACCAAAATCAACAGCTCCACCTCCAATATAGAGAGATCTACATATCTAGCAAGATCTTCCAATTACTAGCCCCAAAAGACTGGGACACAAACCCTAAAGAAAAAAAAAGAAAGAAAAAAAATCTTGCGAAAGTAAGGAGCAGACAAAACCCAACAAATATTGGGAGGGAAAACCTCTCCACAACATAACCGCCGGGGGGGGGGGGAGGCCCAAATTATTAACCAAAGGGGGTGGTTCTAAGGGACCAAGGAGATTTTCAGATTTGGAGCGGTTTTGAGTTGGGGGGAAAAGAAGAGTCTTTTTGTGTTTGTTTATCTATGCAATAGTTTGGTTCAATTGATTGTAATTCTAACCCTTTTACTTATTTTCTTCTTGTCACATGAACTAACCTTATGAAATAGTTTTTAATAAAAAAAATTATGAAATTGAAAAAAAAAAGAAAGAAAAGAGAGAGAGAGAGAGGAATTTGGTAGTAGTAATGGTGGAGCGTTCTCCTCAATCTCCACCACCACTCTCCTCTCTCTTCCTCCTCACTGAACCCTTCACTGACCACTAAGGCGGGTGAGGCTATGCGAAGTTTTTAGAGAGATGGATCGACAACTCATCACTAGTAATATCAATATTGTCTCCAATTTAACCACATACAAAGTTCAGTAATTATGAGGCTTTATTTAAAATACATTGATGCTATTATAGTGGAACCATTCATTATATATTTTATTTTATTTAGTTAAGTTTTCGATGATGATAATCTCAAAAATAACTAAGGTACCCAGAAAAAATCATTTTGGTGTAAAGTATGCATAGAAAATTAAATAATTTAACAAAAATTACGAGTCGGGTGTACAAAGAAATTGGGTGTTCAAAAAAAATTTTCCTCCAAATAATTATAGTCCGTTTTAGAGACGTGTCACACTCAGTCCAAGCTCAAAAACATAAAACATTAAAGTGAGTGCGGGCCCAGAGTGTTTATATAATACGAGTCACTGTCACTGTCATACGTTTGGACCACAAATAAGACTTCTTTTTTGTCCTTACGTCAGATAGAGTCATGCATGCACTGACCCAATCTAGCTTTTTTCTCTGCCTACCCACCTTAGAGTGCGTGATATCTACGCACACCCCTTTGTGAAGGTAAATATATAAAAATAACTTTGTTTTTCTTTTTTATTTACTGCGTTTGGTTTCGATGCCATCGCCAAATGACTGAATCTCACTTTTAAAATTTGCATTTAGTATATAAATTCATACATGGGCAGGACCGGCTATGAGATTTTTAAGGTTTATGGCAACGTCGAAAATAGACCCTATGTATAGCTCCACACAAGAAAGATTATTTGATTTTATTTGCCTATGCATGTATATTAAACCTTTTATAATCATAGAAAAAAGTTTAGGCCTCCGACAAAGTGTCATTTAATTTTTGTATATAAGAAATGATTGAACATCCTATGTATCTATAGCTCCACACACAAGAAAAATTATTTGATTTTATTTGCGCTTGTGTGTAGAATATTAAAAAATAGAACTTTTATAACCATAGAAAAAAGTTTTGGCCTCAAACAAAATTTTATTTATTTTTTGTATATAAGAAATGATTGAAGACAAAAAAAAAGTACTAAAAAGAATCATGCACTCGCCTAGAAAAGAAATTAAAAAACATACATAATGCTAGGATCGAACCTGAGTTGGGTGTGCATTAAAAACTAACTTACCACTGCTGGAGTCAACTTAAGATAATATTGATGAGTTTATCTATATAACTAGTTACCAAAATATGACCACATAAAAAAAATAAAAAAAATTTGGGGCCCTCCCTTAAATTGGGGCCCAGAGCAGTCGCATTGACTGCCCTGGCTCAAGGCCGGGGTTGTATATGGGGTCGTTACAAATTCATACATGTCTGTTTGAGACACTACATTTTGGGTACCCAAATTTTGTTGTTGCTGAAAATGTATTATATATTCTCTTTATCATATGAATTTCCGATATATTTCTTTAATTTATAAAAAAAAAAAAAAAAAGCAAAAGAATGTCAAACCATCCTAAAATGAGATTAACATCACCTTTAATGACCTTAGGGGATTGGTGAGGGGGTCTAATACAATCCCAAAAGGCTTTAGAGTCTAAGAATTCTCTTTAGTATGATCGAATAGAAACCATTGGACGATTCAAACTCATTTTCAATTTTAACTAGAAAAAGACCATTGAAAATAGCACGGGAACTACACATTATAAATCGAAGGCACAAACCATATTACTTAAGTCGAAGATGGGAACGACCCTTAAATTAGGGTGGGCTTCAGCTGAGTACATTTTAGAGTATCCATCTAATTTAGTGGGAATTAGCCCATTATGTTGAGTAAAAATTGGTCCACTCCACTCAAGCAACTTTAAATACAAAGTTAGTCAACCGTTCAAATAAAATAGATGAAAAAAAGAAGAATTTTGTTCATTCTCATGAAAAAATTCTAATTTTGCCCTTACGTCTCACATATATTTACAATCAATAACCTAAATAAAACAGCCAAGGCTACTCTAGCTACAAATAAGAAAATATTCTATGACTAAAACCAATAGTTCTGATATTAGAAAGTATTCAAATGATGCCACTTCAACGTTGGTAGCTTCAATGTCAATGATTTATATTCTAAATGTTTTGTATCTACAGGCACTTTATAGATATTAAATACATCACTGTTTTCTTTATAACTTTAAGCTATTAAAAATTAACACTCAACAAAGTCAAGTATGTAAAAGAAAAAATATATTTACGCATGGGATGCACACAAGTTTTTCCTTAAAAATTTTGAAAATTTTAAAAATATTCAAGTTTTAGGCGTTTTAATTTTCCCGAGGCTCTTTAAATTTTGGCCTTTTTGTAAAAATGAGTTTCGAACATTAATTAAGAGAGTTGCGATCACTATTCGCAGAGAAAGAATAATAATTTTCTATTAATAAAAGTGTAATTATGTGGTACGTTTCAATGTACCGGTATATTATTTTATCAACTGGATTTTAGTTTCTTAATTTAATAATTAATAATGCGATACACCGGTGCATTGTATGTGCCGTAGAAGGAGAAAAACAAAAAAAGGTAAAAAAGTTGTTATAGAAATTTATCTTGAAACCTTAGCTTGTAAGTAAAAGGAAGAGAGTGACCAACACTCTCCCAAAACGGGCGCTGGAGACTGAAAACACCTCAACCGTCACTGTCCTCTTTTCACAAAGCTCAAACAGCTGTCAGGACTAAAGCTTTCTTGGGTGGGGCCCACAGACACTTGTCTCACATGGACAAAGCTTGCCGATCTGCTATCGTACTTATCATTGATAAGTACAAATACTTATACCTCGTAGGTACCGCCTCATTATATATAATATCTCTCTGCCCTCCCCTTCAGTCCCATTAACATTTCTCAGCAGCAGCACAGTAGCATAGGGAAGAGAGCTCTCTGAGATATATATATATATAAAGAGAGAGAGAGAGAGAGAGAGAGAGAGAGAGAGAGAGTGAGAGAGCGTGAGAGTGAGTTTCAGTCCTCTGTTTCTTCAGTGGCTCTGTTCTTCTCTGTTTTGCAGGTAATCTTCTGGGTTTATCTTTTTTTACCTTTACCTCTGAAAAAGAGGTCAGCTTTTGCTTCTTTATGCCTTCTTTTTCATCCCACCTTCTTCTTTATGCCCTCTTGAATTTTACTGGGTTGTGGCTACTTTACTGTTTTTGATTTCTGAGAACCCTAATTTTCACTGACAAGGGTTGAAAGCTCTTGCTTTCAGCCCTCCATTTTTGCCAAATCATGAATGTTCTCGAGCCTCGATGACAAATAATTCTGGGTTGTCGTCAGGACGATTTCTTGTATCCGATTTGTTCACAATAAAGAGTTTTGTTTTATTAACAAAAAATATTGGTGTATTTTGTGGTTTGGTGCATCTCAGACAATTTTGATTGGTGTGAAGCCCTGTCTCTTTCAACGAAATATCAATTCCATGGAAAATTTTGACTCTTTTTGACTGTTTTTCTCAATATTTTCCAGGTTATGTGATTTTTTCTTCTTCTTCTTTTGGGTTGATAAATTGTTACATTTTCCATTAAAACAAACGGGCCCTTCTGTTGCCTGCATGTTCTTTCTTTGTATTTTGGGGAAATTCTTGCTTCTTTTTTTTGGTGTTGTTATTGGTGATATCGTCTTATTTGCAGGTTGAGGTTAAGGAGAAGTAATTATAATGACGTCGTCTCTCAGTAGGGACCTCATCTTCTTGATCTTGCAGTTACTTGAAGAGGAAAAGTTCAAAGACACTCTTCATAAGTAATTACTAATCCCAACTTCCCTGTCTTTATCTTGGATATGTTATGCAGCTATTATTGATTTATTTACAATTTCTGTTTTTTTTGGAAATCCTCAATCAGGCTTGAGCAAGAATCAGGATTGTTCTTTAATCTGAAGTATTTTGAGGAATTAGTACTTGGTGGGAACTGGGATGAGGTCGAGCGGTATCTTTTGGGGTTCACTAAAGTGGATGACAACCGGTATTCGATGAAGGTCTTCTTCGAAATTCGTAAGCAGAAGTATCTCGAGGCATTAGATAAGTAAGCATTTGATTCATAAAAAATTTCCCTTTTTATAAACAGCTCCATATCTTTTTTCTTTTTTTGAATTTTTTTATAACGTTGTATATAGTTTAATCAAATTTTGAAATTAACCAGACAGGATAGAGCCAAAGCAGTAGATATCCTAGTGAAGGATCTGAAGGTTTTCGCGGGTTTTAATGAAGATTTGTTCAAGGAAATCACTCAGCTCCTGACATTAGACAATTTTAGGTATATGTTCTAAACCAATTTTGTGAGCTTCAAAATTGCTTGTGGACTCATAGTGTTGTTCTCAACTGGCATTGTGAAATTGATTTGCGTTATGCAGGGAAAATGCTCAACTGGCTAGCTATAGAGATACGAAGACAGCAAGAGCAATTATGGTCATTGAACTTAAGAAGCTTATCGAGGCCAATCCTCTTTTCCGTGAAAAAACACAGTTTCCTAACTTAAGAACTTCAAGGTTGCGGATGCTCATTAACCAAAGGTAAACTAGTAATATACCATAAGAATAAAAAGAAAATTTGTGTTCCTTTCAAGTGAGTGAAATTCGTTTTTTTTTCTTTTCGTGTCACTTGTCTTATGGAATTTCGTTTGTGTGTGGCCAGAAAAATAAAAAGGTTCTCATATGTTAGAAGTGTTGCAATCTTTTTCTATAATGCTCTTCTATATTTTGCAAATGAACTGATTTTAGAATGAATATGGCAGCTTGAATTGGCAGCATTCCCTTTGTTCAAATCCCAGACAGAATCCTGATATAAGAACCCTATTTGTGGATCACTCTTGTAAAAATTCCAATGATTCATTCGCTCAATTAACAGCAAACAATCAGCTGATGGGTTCTGTACAAAGAGTTGATGGTTTTCTTCCTATGGGTTCTGTACAAACAGCAAACAGTCAGTTGATGGGTTCTGTAAATGGGGTACTGCCCATAGATTACTTGTTTCTTAATTTTTCTTCAGAGTGCTGCTGGAATGTTTAAACGTTAACTTATTTGTGCTTATTGTTTGAATTTTTCCTATCAGTCCTTCCAACCCCCACCAGCACCAGTTCATCCTCCGTTATCCGCATGGATGTCTATTCCTTCATCTGTAAATCATCCAGCAGCTTCTGGAGGAGGTATTGGTTTTGGTAGTCTAACAAATCCAGGTAGTTTTTTAGTTTTTATTTCTGAGTAATTTTCTCTAAGGATTTGAATCATGAATAAGCTTGTATTTTCATTTCTGATAATATTCTATTGCCTGGTCTAGCTTCATCAGTGAGGGGTCCTGGGGATTCTGATGATTTTTTCAGAACGCGATTCTCTGGGGTTTCAGACAGGGTAAGCTTAGGTCCAACTACATGATGAGCGCACAACTTGAATTTGGACCATATTTATTTATACCCTCTGTAGGTTATGTTGCCAGGGATTAATCCAGGTCAAAGTAGTACTACATTTAACGCAACAGAATTCCCCAAGACGGTTGCTCGGACTCTGAATCAGGGGTCAGCTCCCACAAGCATGGACTTCCATCCTGTTCAGCATACGCTGCTTCTAGGTTGGTTGAGCTTTCCTTTAAGGACATATTTGGAATATAAGATGTTAATTTTTTAGAATACATGTATCTGTTTAAGCCGTAAGCTTATAAGTATTTCCTGCACCAGTTGGAACTAATGTGGGGGATATAAGCTTGTGGGAAGTTAGTTCAAGGGAGAAGTTGGTATCAAGAAATTTTCAGGTATGGGATATCGGAGCAAGTTCAATGATGCTAAAGGTATGTTCCCTTATCACAAGAGTTATATTAGAGAGCAAATTCACATTTTATTTCACGGGAATCATCTTAACTTAATTGATTTCTAATGAAACTCAGGCTACTCTGATCAAGGATCCATGTGTCACAGTTAAGCGTATACTTTGGAGCCCTGATGGTTCTCTATTTGGTAAGTTTGAATATATAGGATGACAGCTTTTTCTGGAAACAGGTTTAACATAATTGTTCTTTCAAACAGGAGTTGCATATTCTAAACACATAATGCAATTATACACTTATTTTGGTGGGAATGAGATTCGCCAGCATTTGGAGGTAGGTTCTGCTATCTTCTACCTTTTCAGAATATTTAAGTTTGCTGTTTTCTTTTCTAATAAGTTTTTCTTTTTCTAGATTGATGCCCATGTTGGTAGCATTAATGATCTGGCGTTCTGTAACCCGACTAAGCAACTCGCTGTCATTACTTGTGGTGATGATAAGGCCATTAAGGTTGGTTAGAAAAGTGGTTAGATAGTTGGCGTGGAAAACATGATATCTTATACACCAATTTTGTGATTTATAGGTGTGGGATGCATCAAATGGGTCAAAGTTGTACAGTTTTGAAGGTCATGATGCTCCGGTCCATTCCGTGTGCCCTCACAACAAGGAGAATGTCCATGTGAGGACTTCACTTCGTAATTGTTTTTGGTTGATTAGTCCTTTTTCATCTGCGTTCTATGAATGAATGATTTACTCTCTATCTTTTTCATCTGTCTCAGTTTGTCTTTTCAACATCAGTAGATGGAAAAATAAGGGCATGGTTGTATGACAATCTGGGATCTAGGGTGGATTATGATGCTCCTGGCCGCTCATGCACAACAATGGTCTACAGTGCAGACGGTAAAAGGTTGGTCTACTACAGTCATTCTAACGTTTTTGCGACCTATGCTTATATTTTGGGAAACATTAAAGTTCGATTTTTACATTAAACGCAATGCAGGCTCTTTTCATGTGGGACAAGCAAAGATGGAGAATCTCATGTTGTTGAATGGAATGAAAATGAAGGTGTAATAAAGAGGAATTACGTAGGATTTCAAAAACATTCTTTGGGTGTTGTTCAGTTTGATACAACCAAGAATAAGTTTTTGGCTGTTGGAGATGACTATGCAATCAAAGTTTGGGATATGGATAATACAAATCTTTTGACTAATATTGATGCTGAAGGAGGCCTACCAGTAAGCTTCCTTTGAAATGTTGAGCATACTTCTGTTCTAAAAGTGGTGGCTCTACTTATACATTATTATTATTTTTCCATTTTAAGGCAAGTCCTTGCATTCGCTTCAACAAGGAGGGCTCTTTATTGGCTGTTTCTACAAATGACAATAGAGTCAAAATTTTAGCTACAATGGATGGTCTCCGGTTGATGCGCACTTATGAAAGTCACTCGCTTATATCCTTGAGAAATGCATCTGAGACTGTAACAAAGGTCAGCTTATCAAATTTCTATTAATTCCCCTGAATAGAAGATTCTTTTTTCTTTCCTGAAGCTGTGTGCAAGAAGCAATCTTCCAAGGATTGCAACTGCATTTAATGGTTCTGGCCAAATCATGTTTTCCTTGTGCAATTTTGTACCATGCACGAAGTTTTTGCTTCATCCTGCTCCTATATGTCATAAAAGTACTTCTAGTCTAATGAATTTAGCATGCTTGACAGAATGGTAGCACCAGAAACCTGGATGATGTGAAACCAAGATTAACTGAAGAAGTCAATACAAGGATATGGAAGCTCACTGAGATCAGTGAAACTGCTCAGCTTCGGTCATTGAGGCTCTCGGCTATGATGAAATCAGACAAGGTTTGATTTCTTATCTAATATTTAGCATTAGGGACTCCCAAGTATTGTTCATTCATTTCAGAAATAAGTAGGTATTCGTTTACTGGGACATTCCTCTGTTTCTTGTAAAAGAAAAAGTAAGTTCCTCATTTGCTTCTCCTGTTACTATTACAGATCTCAAGGTTGACATACAGTAATTCAGGTAGTGCCATTTTGGCATTGGGATCCAATGCCATCCATCTACTGTGGAGGTGGCCACGGGGTGAGCATAATTCGAGTATCAAGGTACAAATTCTCAATATTTTCTCTGATCCCGTTGCAAATAGTTCAAATTGATGATTATACCACTGTCATATTCAATCTGATTTTTTTTCTTCTTTAATTCAATTCTAAAGTGAGGATTATGGCTGTGCGATTTTTATTGTCTAGGCAACAACCAAGGTTACCCCACAGTTAGTGCAACCGACTTCGGGCATTCTAATGACCAATGATCTTACTGGTGCTAAACCTGAATATGCGCTACCCAGCTTTGCTTTGTCCAAGAATGATTCTTATGTCATGTCAACCTCTGGAGGGAAGATATCTTTGTTTAACATGATGACATTCAAAGTAAGTTTTATATGTCAACATGATTCAGTTTCTTGTGTTTTTACACATCAATATAAGAGTGTATTTGCTTAACTACAGACGATGACAACTTTCATGTGTCCACCCCCTGTGGCAACAAGTCTTGCTTTCCACCCGGACGACAATAACATAATTGCTGTTGGCATGGATGATTCCACCATTCACATATACAATGCCCGTGTAGACGAGGTATGGTGATTTCATAGCACAGTGCACATAGAATTGCATTTGCACTTACTCGAGATATATCTAGGTGATCACTTTGTTCCTGGTGTTAGGTTAAGAACAAGCTTAAGGGTCACTCCAAAAGAGTCACGGGTCTTGCCTTCTCCCATGTTCTGCATACACTTGTTTCTCTTGGAGCGGATGCTCAGGTTAGTATTCCATCCTCAACAAATTGGAAATATAATCCTACATCTTTCTAAGTAGGCCTCTCAATGTGCTTTTCAAGTTAATGTCAGAGAGAATTGCAAAACAGACACTTTCCTACTGATGCCTAGACATTAAAAACATTAAACAAAGAGGATCGTTATGAATAATTCTGACATATCATAATTTTCAATTTTGTTTTTTTCCCCCCAGCTTATTGTGTGGAACTCTGATAAGTGGGAAAGGCAGAAGAACTGTTTCTTGCAAATTCCGGCTGGGAGGACACCTGCAGCGATGTTTGAAACTCAGCTTCAGTATCACAAAGATCAGATACACTTCCTTGTTATACATGAGACTCAACTTGCAGTATATGAAACGTCGAAACTTGAATGTGAAAAGCAGGTAATTTCATTTCAGCACACACTTTTTTCAGTGGATCACTTAGCTCTTGAACAATTTTCTTTTGTCCCCTGAATTTTTTCAATCACATCATGGTATTGAGAAGCACTTCACTTGTCACCAACAAATAGAACAAATGACTGCTAAAACGCTTTGGCTTTTTAATAACTGACAAGAGCACTCTCAGTATTATGATTTGCTGCACTGCGATATGTGACATGTTTTCTATTTCATGTTTCAGTGGGTTGTAGGAGAATCTGCAGCGCCAATCTCGCATGCAGCATTCTCTTGTGATAGCCAGTTAGTGTATGCCAGCTTTCGGGATGCAACTGTGCGCGTGTTTAATGCATCAAATCTGCAAGTGCAATGCCAGATTAATCCCAATGCTTATCTTCCACCCGATTTCAGGTGATTAGTATTTACCTTGATATCTTAAAAGAGCATACATACTACAATAACAAGTTCTGCATCTCATCCCTATACTAAGTTGAACAAACTGTTACGGCTGTGAATGTCGATGGTCGTTTCATTCTTAATTTCTGTTTTATTTTTCCTTTCTTCTGCTGCAGTTCTGCATCATACCCTCTAGTTGTAGCTGCACATCCACAAGAGCCAAATCAGTTTGCTGTAGGGCTAACTGATGGTGCAGTTGTGATCGTTGAACCGCTTGAATCTGAAGACAAATGGGGTGTGCCTCCACATGTTGACAATGGGTTACAAAGTGTCTTCCATACTACATCTCCAGTCAATGCTTCCAGTTTGGATCAACCCCCGACTTGATAAGGCCTAGTTCGGACTTTTGAGACTTCATAATTTAATAAAGCCTTAGGAGCTTAATTTAGTTTTCTTCTTTTTTCTTTTCTTTTGGCCATTTCTATAGGCCTAGTTGGATCTTTTAAATTTCTGGGGCAAGTCCCATATGCTTGTGATTTGTGCCCGGTAATAATTGTCTCAGACTTTCTTGCTTTGCAATGAAATATTTAACTTATTGCTGAAGATGGGTCTGAAACTTTGGTCAAGATTTTACAATGGGGTGGGATAGGTTTTTCTCTATATCGACAAAATATCGATGTGGGAAAAACTTACAATGGAGGCTTGGGCTTGTGGACTACAAAACTTACTTAAGAATATGGAGAAAGTATATGGAAGTTTGAATATACTCTTGACAAATGTTTTATCTGATATAAAAAACTCTTGAATGAAATTTTGATAAAAAAAAAAAAGGGAGGCCTAATTTTCCAATTCATGTCACTGAATTTTAAATTTCAAAGCTGGTCTAAAACTGGAAAACGACAGGATACTTGCTAAGTTGAAACTCTGGGGACCTAACTTAAAATCTACGCAGAATGCAGGAGCTGAAAACGTAATTAACCCAAAATACAAAGCCCAAATTTAAAACCGACAAGTCAATGAAAGCTAGCCTTAGCCTGACAGCTTTTCCTTGACGAAACAACAACAGTTAAATCATCGCTGTTAGATCAGATTTCACAAGCATAGTCTTGTCTTTTTCTATAGATCTGACGGCCCAAATTTGTCCTGTGATACTTACCTGCTGTGACTTTATCTTTTGTGTTACTCTTTCCAGAACCAGGTCCTAGTGGCTACGGTAGCGTCTCTCTCCTAATTACAATATCCTCAAAACCCTAGCTTAAGCCCTCAATTTCCCAAAACCCTAGATTTTCTCTCTTTAAATTCTCTCTCAATTAGGGTTTACTCTTTGTAAAAATAGTATTTTTGGGAATGGAGACGCAGGGCCTCTGCTCCAACAGCCTTGTTTTGGATGGTTTTCTCTGCTCTGTAGTGCAGGCTATGGTAGCTGAGGCAGCCATTTCTGCTACCAAGTCTATTGCTTTGTCCTTCTGGATGGTATGTGCTCTCTTACTTTATAATTAATTTTGCATCAACATGTTTTTCTAAAATGGTTTTAATATTTTTTTTCCTGG
The DNA here is from genome assembly GCF_965620075.1 of Prunus avium. Taxonomy (NCBI): domain Eukaryota; kingdom Viridiplantae; phylum Streptophyta; class Magnoliopsida; order Rosales; family Rosaceae; genus Prunus; species Prunus avium. Next base: position 54,231,501 of record NC_142284.1, on the reverse strand, counting down.
TTGTAAGTTCTCAATTTTATGCTTTTACTTGGTTTTGTTTGGTCTAGTGCATTGGGATTTCTCTGAGTATTTGGGGTTTTGTGTTTTTGTTATTTTGTACTTAAAGAACTAGGTTTTCTTCCATATGTGGCTTAGGCTTTGTCTTGATTTTTGGGGGTTTTTTTTGCTTTTATGTTTGCGGTGATTCTTTCACTCCCTAAGCTTTTCATAGTTTTTACTCTATTTAGGACTAATAGGACTATAAGAATTTTATGAGATGCCTTTTTGTTTTCAATTTTTAGATATATCTTTCCCAAATCTTTGTTTTTTGTCATATCTTTATAAGAGCTTTGATGGTGTGGGGTTTTAATTACTGTATTTATAATTTTCTGAAAATTTTCCTGCTGATTCAAACTTGAACTGGCTTAGTACCAAAGTTTATAAAAAATAAAAATAAACTTGTGTTGGGCTAAAGGTTTTTTCCCCCCCAAAGTAAATAGGCAGGCTATATAAACTTGAAAGAAGAGAAGAGATTGGGAGAGGATATGCTTTTTAAATTTAAATATGCCCTTTGTATAGAGTTTGACTTTGAATTGCCTGTGGGGCAAACCTTGTCAAATTTTGAATCATTCTTACGTGGAATAATGACAGAATACAATTTAATTTGGGGGTTGAATTATATGATGGCCTGATCGATGCATACCCCTTGATTATCTCGGATTATCTGAGATAGAATTGATATGCTAAGTAACTGCTTGTTCTCATTATCACTTGTACTTTGAAATATGTCCTCGAGATGAGACAGAGTGTTGTTTAGGTAGGCCCATACGAAAGAGAAGTTGAAGAATTAGGCGAATGAGAGGGTGATGTTTTTTATTGTTTTTAGTTTATTTTTGTTGCTGGAACATTGAAGTTTGCTTCGTTTTTCATGCTGTTGTGGATTGAAATATGAAAATCCTTGTTATTGGCTGGAGGCATTCTCCATCTCTTTGCTGAAAATGAAGTAGTCATTGATTATAGTTCCAACAATTGATAAAAAGTTCCCCTTTTAAGACTCAGTAAATGAAGCTTAGTGACCATTCAAGCTAAACTTTTTCTGACCCTCTGTGTTCGTGTGGCCTGAGTTATCATGAAGCTACATGATTTTATACTAGTTTCACCTTGTTGCTCTTTTAGCCTCTGCCTTGAACTCTTCTACATGCTTGCTAAGCAAAATACTTAATTCTTCCTTTTATCTTCGTTCACCATGAGTTTATGGTTTTTCAGATGGGATCTATTCCTAACACAACCACTGTTTTTCCCGAAGAACCTGAGGAGCTCACAGGGTTAGTGTTGTGACTTCTTTTTCCGTCATTTAATGTTGTCTTTCTTTGACGGGGAAGTCAGTGAAGCCAATTTTTTTGTCTGCAGATTTCCTATCACTGAGCTTTTTGCAGTGGAAAAACCTGGTCCAGAGAACAAAGATGCAAGTGAAACTGAGGACGACGACGATGACGATGATGACGATGATGATGCTGCAGCTGGTGATGACCAGGATGATGATGGAGGTGATGAGGATGATGCCTCTGGGGAAGAGAATGAGGGTAAAGCAAATCCAGAAGACAAGCCTGAGGCCAATGGTGATGGTGTGAGCGAAGAGGAGGGTGATGATGATGATGACGACGATGACGACGATGATGATGATGGCGATGATGGGGAGGAAGACACTGAGGACGATGAAGAGGATGAGGAAGATGAGGAGGAGGAAGAGATACCTCAGCCACCTGCTAAGAGGAGGAAATGAAGTTTTTCATTGTTTCTTTTAACTTTGCCGCCTTTTCTGGTTACCGGGAATTTGTGTTTGTAGGAGTTGAGTAATTTAGGTGGCATGTCCACATATGGTAGAAATGTTCACTGTACTTGTTCTCTAAGCTATCAAAATTCTTAGTTCTACACCTTTAATATATCTTCACCTCTCTCTCTCTCTCTCTCTGCGGATGGAAATGACAATGCCAATTTATGGGATACTTTTAACATTTGGTTGCTAAATCACATAGCTTTACCTGATTGTGTTGATAGATGGTCAAATACATAACACGGGATTCGGATCCTCATCTTGGGTTTCCCCTATTAGGATCTGCATAGTTCATTTTATTTTATTTTAATATTGGATTCAATCGTTCATTAAAAAGAATCCCAAAAATATAGAGGGACAAACTTGGCACCACATACAGAGAAAAGTGAAGGAGAAGGAGAAGGAGAAGAAGATTTCGAAGATAAGCGAAGAGACTTGCGCACATCTACATAACTTAGGAAAAACTAAAAAAATTTAAAGCCACTTCGTTTATGTTTTTTGGTCAGCAACTTTAATAATCTTCATATGTGAGTTTCTTCTCTTTGCACTTAAAATACTCTGTTTGTCCCCTTAAAAAAGAATTCTGCTTGGTTGTTCATTTTCGTTCAAATTAGGATTTATAAATATTTTTTTTAATTCCAAATCATAGGTGTGGTCATTAAAAAGTAAGGACCAGAATAGGGATTTAAGATGAAGAGGAGTTGCGTAGCTTTGAGAGAGAGAGAGAGAGAGAGAGTAAAATTGTGTTTTCTGCAGCTAATGTATAGAAGAGTGAAGAGAAAATACGTGGATGGGTCACGTTTTTAGCCTTTGAATGAAACTTAACTGATGTGTCATGCTTAGAATTAAAGCCAATTAGATCCTAGCAGAGGATTCGGATCCCATAACACGATAGATGGATTCTCTAAACAAAAATGTTGGCCAGATTAAGTCAAATTTGCGTCGGGTGTCCGTCAATGTGTTAGACAATTTCCTATTTTTTTATAATATGAAGGTGGCATAATCCAAAAATACTGTCATTAAACAGTCAAACTGGGAGATTGTAAATAATGTAAATAACTGAGCATTATTATATATTATTGCAGCATGTAAATATCTGCTTCTGTTACATTAGATTAGAAACGAAAATCCCAAGTTGAATTCAAATCACTTTTTTCAAAAGCTTCTAACTTTTTTCTAGGCCTCCTCTCATTAACAGCCACCAGTAATAACAGAGGAGCTAGGCAATAGAAGGAAAGGAGGATCCCAAGCATAGGAGAATTTGACAGAAGCATCAGCATCCAAGAGATTGCCCATGATGAGGCGGCACACGTCACCTTGCTTTTTCAGGATTGCTGGATCAACAGGCTCTGTAGTCTGGAACCCTTTGCAGCTCAAAACTATGGACGTTTGAGCAAATGCGCGGTTGTTGGTCATAACCACATTCCATTCTGGCTTGCCTCCTATCTCTCTCCCACTTCTTGTGGTGCCAATGTTAATGTTGTTCAAAGTGCAAGCACAAAACCCTGCAATTTTGATGAAGGAAATATGTGAAACCTTACTATAAGAAAAACCGTCTTTATATACATTCGTTGCATGAAAGAATTTTACTGTAGAGAAGTTGTCTTAAATTTATGGAGCATCGTTATAAACGTTGGTTGCATATGCAAGAATTTTATTATAGAGGAGTTGTCTCAAATTTAAGTCATTTGAGATGCACTCCGGGTGCCGAAGTAAATCAATGCGTAAAAACACTACATTACTACTTTTACCTTTGCTAATGAGACTCAAAAGAAGAACCAGAATGAAGGATTTGGCAATGGCTTCCATTGTTAAGAAATTTTTCAGTGACGAGATCCTTAGTGGTGGATTATGTTCTTATTTATATTCACTGGATTATGAATTCTAACAGATGACTTTGGTAACGCCATAAATCCGCTCTGAAATTACATCTTTCAATATTTGCTTTGTTCTAATGACACAAATATGGTGGTCAACACCTTAAAGAGATACATTGTTTTTTTTTTTGGGTGTTTTGTTATGCAACCAAAAACAGAGCATGTAACATATTTATTTATTTTAGTTGACCATAATATATTTTCGTTGGCACTCCAATTTTTTTTATTTTTTATAATTCACTCTTTTATTTGCAATTTCTTTTTATAAGAAAGTAGTGCATGAAATTGTTTTTTGAGTGTCAATAATAGTTCCCTATTTTTATAGTACATTATTTTTCACTAATTTTATGATAATTAATCCTTCTAAGACCTTGAATAGTTAACCATTTATAACCAAGGCCGGCCATGTGGTTGGGCCCTTGAACAAGAGGCCCCAAATGTTTAATATTTGTATATTAAAAGTCAGTCATTTTATAGTGAGGGCCTTAAGGCTCTTAGAAGATGTCATATCTCTTAATTATTGGATCAAACTAACCAATTTAATTTAACGGTTAAGAAATATGGCCTCATCTAAGGCTCTCGCTATAGAATTTTGCATTAAAAGTAATATGTTGAGGCCCCATTATAAATGTAATTTTTGGAGAGTTCAAAATAAAGCCCAAATAAAAATCACTCCAAATCTTTAATAACACATAGGCCCACATTTAAAAATTATTAATTGACTTTGGAACAAGAAATATGCGCCATTGATCAAACACTTCCGTCAAGAAAATGTTTAATTCTTCTAGTTTTGTGATTTTTGTTGTTGTTGTCAACCATATGACGGTTTGCATTTGTTATTTTAGTTCAATTAAAGTACTATTAAGCCCAAAAATAAAATACATGTGTAGAATTTTTTTTTAAAACTATGATTACATGCAAAGAGAAATTAAGGGCCTCATTTTAATTCTTGGCCTTGGGTCACTGAAAATTCAAGGCCGCCCTTGTTTATAACGATGATGTTGACGAGAATTTGAAAATATTGAACAATCAAAGGAAAATATCAATATCAAGAGAAACAATACGGTAATAAATGATGGAAGCTTTGCATGAAATATACTATTGAGAATATTGAAAGAAAAAATGAATAACATTTTTTCTCTCATGCTGTTTATTTTTGGCTCTTTGACTTTGAGATATTATTTTATTATTTTATTATTATTTTTCAATTAATGTGTAAAAACTAATAAAACAATAAACATTATGTAATAAAATAATATTTTAATTTGAGTAAAATGTGCAGCCCAACCCAAGCCCATGGTTCAAATTAATTAGCTAAATGTTCTGTAACAGAACAATGCTCCACATAAAAAGAAATTAATATTCTAAACGTACAACTTGTAATTCAAGTGATTAAGAGCATTCATGCGAAATTTGGTGCTCGACTTCTCTTTGCCCCTGTGTTGCTTGCAGGGACGGACTTGCAGTATGTACAAACTGGGCTATAGCCCACCAGAGTGTTTCTCTTTCCTTATAGTTAGTATAAAAGACATATAATAACAGGAAGAATAAGCTGCAATATGATTTGTGTGTTGTCAACTAATGTTAATTTTAAGCATATATAATCAATTGTTGTTGGCATTGTTGGTGTAAAATTGGACTCTTGAAATAAATAAAATAAAAATGATATGTTCTTAAATTAAATTTATATAATATTATGATCAATTCTATAAGCCTCCCTATAAGGTTTAGCCGAACCTAAAATTTAGCCCACCCCATTTTGAAATCCTGGGTCCATCCCTGGTTGCTTGTATCAACAAGTTGACTTGTTAATTTCATCAACCATTCACAAGCATACTGGTAAACAACAATTTATGATCAATGAGGAGATGGACCTTTAGGCTCTAAATCTAATTCAATAAGAAAATGAACCCACTTGGTAGAAGAAGACCCACAATTTGCCGCAAGCTCTAAGACCAAGGTTGCTTTGAAGGAAGACCACCCATTATATGGCAATTAAAGATGAATCCCACTAAGTTAAATATGAATTTCAATTTGCATGATTTGTGTGACATATCATATTTAATGTTTATATGTCAATTTGCATAATTTTGAATGCTGCTATTTCCAACTCCTGTCCTATTTTTCCATCCACGTTATCTTCTCACTCATCATGTAAATTTGAAAAACACAATCCTATCTTTCCATTCACCATTATTCCTAAAATGCCATTTAATTATTAATTCAAGCAAATTTTCTTTAGTTTGGATTTTCTCATAATTAAAACATACAAATATATTTCCTAAAAAAACGTAAATTAAAAAATCAAAAAAAAAATCCTAAATAAACGCCAAGTTTATTTATTTGTTCTTCTTCCTTCCTCTGCAAGCGTCTCCCGTTCATTAATATTGGGGAGTTATATTTCCTATATGTTTTATTCTTTTGATCCCTTGTAGATTGATTTTTCTTGTGTGTTTTGTCACTGTAGAGTAACGTTTTTTTTTTTTCTGGTGTCCATTTAACTGTAGAATATTTTTTTTTAGGGGCTGGGTTCGTTTAATTTGAATTTGATTATAAGTTTAAATGATGCAAAATCAAAATAACTTGCTACAATAATAGGTACATGTGGGAACCCGTGTGTCCATATTTGCAGTATTGAACATTAGGGATTGCCAAGAAATGTTAATCATATGGGAAAGACATGGCTTGATGAATATGAAAAAAAGAGCTACAGTTTGGCGTCTCTTTGTTTAATTATGGAATTGTTTTCTTTTTTAATTCTTATGAAATTGGCCCCGTCATAGACAATGGATCCCAAACCAACCCTAAAACTTAATCCTACCCCAAACTCAAATTAGTTACTTTTGGCATCAAGTCCCATCATTCATATAGAAAGGGGTTCATTTAGATGGGACCTTGTTACTCCCTCTTAACTCCTATCGTTGTTAGAGCCTTTGACCAAATGATGGGTTAGGTTACCCAGGTTGTACCTAAAAGATTGGAGGAGGGAGGACCTACCTCCCCTGAAGACTACCAAACGCAATACAGATTCACCTGCCTTGGTTGCCTATTTGATCTCAAATAGAAAAGCATCTCATAATTGATTCTGAAAGTATCTTGCAATTAGAGATATTGAATATTCAGATGAAATGGCTGGAAAAATTGTTGCATAATTGTTTTGTATTTTTGCCCAAGTTAGGATGGGGAAGGGAAGTTCTTACACACACTATCGAGGCATCATGAGGGTCGAATTTAAGACTTGCAAGTTAATATCCACTTTCACTTGCCTACATCCCGTTGGCATTGTTGAATAATTGATTGGTTTTTATGTAAGAGCCGTCAAATGCGACTAGAAAGAGACCCTTGGTGCAGTTGCTGGTTCTTACCACACAAAAATTTCTCATCCTTAGTGGGTTTGGTGATGACGTGATGCTTCCAATATCTTCCAAATTTTTATTTTCTTTGTTTTTTCGTTCAACGAAATTTCCTAGGTACTTTTCTTTAAACACAATTTTCTCAAACTTTTCAAATATTTCTGTATTTTCAGACTCTCTTGGTATCTTCGCCAAAATAAATATTTAATACCTTGAGTTTTGTTTAATTGTTTTTTCTTTTATCTTTTATGCTTCATTGACTAATTAAACTGTGACTTTATTGAAAGCGAAAATGAGTGCCTCACTCGCTCACAAGCTTCCCCAGTAGCATCTTCTCATCCTTTATAGTACCTGTCCACTCTCTATCTCTACCAACTTTACAAATTTACAACCAATGCCAATCCGATCCAATCCCACCATTAAAACCAAGCCTGCAGAACTTGCAAGGCCTCCTCATCACACACCAATACAGGGACAGAGAGAAAGCATAGGATTTTTTTTTTTCTTGGTTGCATGTGTGAAATAATGCGTTCTCTGGTGATTCTATCATTGCTTTGCTATTGGGTGTACATGGCAACTCACAGCCACAAGTCATCAATCTCTGTGGCTTCACAGAGCACTGAAGGAACCCTTTTTGTCAATGGAACAGCTGCTATTGGTTTTATAGATGATGACTTTGTCTGTGCCACAATTGATTGGTGGCCTCCTCAGAAATGTGACTATGGAACTTGTAGCTGGGGCTCTGCTTCTCTTCTTAATCTTGTAAGCCACCAGCTTCCCCAACATTTTCTTTTTTGGCTTCTCAAAATATCATCAAGGCATATTCAATCCAATAGAGGTCTCATTTTGCTTTTTTCTCTTTTCTTTTTGTTGGGTTTAATCTCCTAATCTTCATACTATTGCACAGCTAAATTTATGTTAAGGGGAGTTTTCATTTCAATCCATAGCTTGATTTGATGATGTTGTTAAACCACCCAACTCTTGTAAATCGCCCTTCTCAGTTTGCCCCTGTAAGTTGAAGAGCAAGTAGATAGCAGCTGTTCCTTAAGATAGCATTTTGGTTACCATTTTGTCAACAGCATGACTTGACTCCTTAAGATTGAGGAGCTCCTCCTTAAAACCAATTGGGTTTTAATGCTTGTCAAATTTCAGCAACATTGACAAAGTTTCAACAAAAAAGTAAAAAGAATATTATAATTATTTAACACATGTCAAAACCACATTGGCCATAAGGAGGAACTCTTCCTCAATCTTAAGGAGCCAAGCTTTTTCCTTGTCGACTAGTATTATTGATTATTGAAAAATTCCCAAGATTCTATTCTCAACATGGAATTAAAACTTTTAACCAAGATGATGCTTATCTACGTGCATCTTTTTCTAATTTCAGAAGTATATTATTTGTTTATTCTAATATGTATTTCCTTGTTTTTTTCTTTGGTTTTTGGTAGGATCTTGACAATGCCATACTTCTGAATGCTATAAAAGGTAAAGGAGTCATTTTCTTGAACTCATCATAACAACCAGACACACACAAACGACTATATATAATATATAATCCATAACAGTCTTGACAGAGCTCTCCCCTTTATTTTATTGCAGCATTTTCACCCTTGAAAATTAGGCTGGGCGGCACCTTGCAAGACAAAGTCATATACCAGACAGAAGAAAGCCAACAACCCTCTACCTCATTTCGCAAAGATGGTTCAGAGTTGTTTGGTTTCACTCAAGGTTACTTGCCAATGTCTAGATGGGACCAACTAAATATTTTCTTCAACAAAACTGGGTAAATATTCCCCTTATTATATGTCCTGATGAACGCATTATATATAAACCATGTGTAATGTTCTCTTACGGACTTATGTTGCCAAAAAAATGCTTATTCCGCTAGACAATCTGACAAGAGAACGTTTTCCCGTAAACCGTCATGATAATTTGCTTCTAAAACAGGGCTGTTGTGATATTTGGGTTGAATGCACTGAGAGGCAGGACAATAAACTCCCAAGGAGTTGCTGTGGGTGCTTGGAACTCAAGCAATGCTGAGTCTCTAATAAGATATACAGTAAAAAAGGGATACAGAATCCATGGTTGGGAGCTTGGTAAGAACTTGAACACATGAGAATTTAAGCCATGCTTGGAAATTAAGTTAACAAAGTAGAGCTGGCTGCTTATGATCAGGAAATGAACTGAGTGGGAATGGAGTTGGAACAAGAGTTGCTGCAGGCCAATATGCATCAGACACGAAATCTCTCCAAAGCATAGTGCAAAATGTTTATGCAGGTTTTGAAGCTAAGCCACAAGTCTTGGCACCAGGAGGGTTCTTTGATGAAAATTGGTTCACAGAGTTTATTCATAAAACACCTCAATCTCTTCAAGTAGTCACCCACCACATATACAACCTTGGTCCAGGTAAATTAACTCTGAAGCCAATACCTTGGTCTCGGTTCAAGTGTTTTTAAGCAATTTCATTTCATTTGAATAACACTTCCCTTTTTTCCTTGCTAATATTAATTAAAGGTAGTGCTGGTGATCTTATTCCAAAGATTCTAGACCCTTCTGTTCTTGATGGTATTTCCCAGACCTTCCAAAGCCTACAAAGCCTTCTTGAGAAATCAAACACACCAGCAGTGGCATGGGTTGGTGAATCAGGAGGTGCTTACAACAGTGGCCATAATCTTGTAACAAATGCATTTGTGTTTAGCTTCTGGTAATTAAGCTTGCCATCCCAACTGTTTTCTTCTTCTACTTCTTCTATCCAAACATTTTGATTAACAGAGGTTGTGCATTTCTCTCACTAACCAAACAGGTACCTGGACCAGCTCGGAATGTCAGCATCTTATGATACCAAAACATATTGCAGACAAACATTGATTGGTGGCAATTATGGCCTCCTTGACACTAACACCTTCGTACCGAATCCGGATTACTACAGGTTAGTACATATAGATCATGAAGACCAAGAACACTCCTAATGATCTCTCTTTCAAAGAAAGAAACCAAACCCATGTCACAAATGTATGTGTTTTTTTACAGTGCTCTTCTTTGGCATCGTTTGATGGGAAATAAGGTCTTGTCTACAAGCTTCCCTGGGACAAAGAAACTACGTGCTTATGCTCATTGTTCAAAGAAGACAGTAAGTAAAAAATGGAAAAAAATTCACATGAAGTAATAAAAAGATTATGCTTAATTAGCTAATCCATTAAGCTTAATTTCATGATTAATTCATGCAGCAGGGAATCACAGTGCTCCTCATCAACCTAGACAGTAACACTACAGTTCAAGTCCGAGTTTCGACTGAAAGTGCTGGCAGGCTCAGTTATCTGAATTTTCAAGGCCTGCAGGGTTCTAAAGCTAGCCAGAATGTAAGAGAAGAATACCACCTAACAGCTAAAGATGGGGATTTGCACAGCAAAGTAATGCTTCTAAATGGGAAAGCATTAAGTGTAGATTCATCTGGGAACATCCCAGCCTTGGAACCAATAACAGTAGGGTCATCAGATCCCACAACCGTGGCACCTTTTTCTATTGTATTTGTTCACATTCCCAGCATAACTGTGCTGGCTTGTAAGTAGGGTTTTTTTTGTATAGTTCTTTTGTTGGGAGGGGGGGGGAAATAAAATGAAAATTTGAAAATTCAGAATAGAGTTAGAGTTTGGAAAGCCAAGCAACAATAAGGCCTCCTTCTTAACGGGTGAAATGCATGTATTTCTTATACTTTCTCATCACTTTCATCAATCTATGAGTACTAAAAAGGTCTAAAAAAGTTGGTTGTAAGTCTCAAGTTTGATCCACAAGATATTGGGAGACGACTATACTGGCACGATGTTTCAAATAATGACAAATTCTCAAGTCATCACCTCTGTGTGTGCAACTATCAATTGTCAGTCTATAGGTCGCATCAACGGCTGACAGTTGTCCATGTAATTATGTAAATCAAAGCTTAACTCTTAGAGTAAAAACCTAATGATAAATAAAACCAAGTGATATACATTTTTTTAAAACAAAAGGAGACGGAAAAATAAAACTGAGTGTTAACTATTAAGTAAAAAAATGGAGAGATGTGATATAACTCGTATAAAGTTTGGATTTGGTAGAATATATGTGAAAATAAAATAAAATGTGTATGAAATGGAGCATTGACAACCCAGGCCCCCAACAAAATGGCCCACTTATTTCTTTGTAGATAAAGCGCTAACAGAGACTCTCTCGCAGAAAACGTTCAGTGACAGAGAGAGCAAGATGAGCACTCTGCTCAAGTTCTACAGACCCTTGTTCTCAATCCCCTACTCCATTCGGATGGTTCAACTTGGAACCCACCGTTTTCATAGCTTGTTCAAGCCCAAAAGGAGAATTCGTTGCGTGAGTACTTCAAGCCACTCTCAGCCATCGATTGGGGTAGGTGGTGAATGGGGGAGTCCAGAATCTAGGGAGCTGTGGCTGCAGAACACAATCAGCAGGAAGAAGGAGGTGTTTAGACCCAAAACTGAAGGGAAGGTAGGCATGTATGTTTGTGGAGTAACAGCCTATGACCTCAGCCATATCGGCCATGCTCGGGTCTATGTTACCTTCGATGTTCTGTACAGGTCCATCTCTCTTGTATTTGTGTACTTTCTTCATTTGGGTTTTTGTTAATGCTGATTTGAGACTCATTGTTTGAGAAATAGGCAGATATCTTAGGCATTTGGGATATCAAGTCACTTATGTTCGGAACTTCACAGATGTTGATGACAAAGTAAGTTTCTTTGCTTTGTTTAAATGTTTCCAGTTTTCAAGCTTCAGACTTGGGTGATGGGTTTTCTTTTTTCTTGTAAATGATAATCTTTGTTATGTTACATGGGATTTATTGATTCACATTGTACAACTTAATTTCCCTGCTGCTATGGTTATCAGTAGTTTTATGCATCATGTTCTGTTGTTTATTGTATTCCTGGATTATTTCTAAGTTTGGTTGGTAGTTCTGAAGTGTACTGATACAGCTTGATGAATTTGTGTTACAAAAGTTGGATGCCAAGTACCCATTACTTTCCACATTGGCATGACAGGATACCTGAGTCTGCACTTTTCAAATTCTGTAGATAATTGCTAGAGCAAAGGAGTTGGGGGAGGATCCAATCAGTTTGAGCAGACGATACTGCGAGGAGTTCAGTCAAGATATGGTCTATCTTCATTGCCTGCCTCCTTCTGCTGAACCACGAGTGTCCGATCATATGCCACAGATCCTTCATATGATAAAGCAGGTACTCTTTTGCACCCATATTTCAAAATCTATTGAAAATATCACGTTTAGGCTTTTAGCACCTTGTGTCTTGGCATAAAGAGTGTGCAGTCTTATAGGATTGAACTGGATAGTTTGCCAAGTTTGGAGATCATAGAAGTACAACTGTTTATGTTATGATGCATATTTATTAGACGCATCGCAAATGCTTCTGTTCTCATGATTTACATTTAACTCTCTCTCACACCCATTTCTTGATGTGCTCCCTGGGCAGATTATTGAAAATGGATATGCCTACAGTGTTGATGGGGATGTGTACTTCAGTGTTGAAAAGTTCCCAGATTATGGACGTCTATCTGGGCGAAAGTTAGAAGATAATCGAGCTGGTGAGCGGGTTGCTGTTGATTCAAGGAAGAAACATCCTGCTGATTTTGCCCTATGGAAGGTAGTGTCTGTAATAACTATCAGAAAAATGATGGCAAATTTGACATTGTATTTTCATTGATAAAGCTGCCTGGCGCGTAGCTGATTCATGTTCTTACTATAAAGCATTCTAACTTGTTTGTTTATATGCATACACAATGACATATGCAACATTTTGTATAACATGGTTGGGTAGGATGTTGATTTTATGGTAATGTTTTAATGTTTACAGACTGCAAAGGAAGGAGAACCCTTCTGGGACAGTCCATGGGGCCCTGGTAGACCTGGATGGCATATCGAGTGCAGTGCTATGAGCGCTGCTTATCTGGGTTACTCTTTTGACATACATGGTGGAGGGATGGACCTTGTGTTTCCCCACCATGAGAATGAAATTGCTCAGAGTTGTGCTGCATGTAACCACAGTAATATAAGCTACTGGATACACAATGGTTTTGTCACTGTTGACTCAGAGAAAATGTCCAAATCCCTTGGAAACTTTTTCACAATTCGGCAGGTAAAAGGCTTCCATTCTGCTTAAGTGGTCACACTTTTTTTCGTTCTTTTTCATTTTTTGGCACATTCCTTTGTCATGGGTCAGTGCTCTAGCCTTAAGAATCGAAGTCTCATCTGACTTTTCCTTTTGTTGTAAATATTGGATCTTGCAGGTTATAGACCTTTACCATCCCCTGGCTTTGCGACTTTTCTTGTTGGGGACCCACTATCAGTCTCCAATCAACTACTCTGATGTGCAGCTTGAAAGTGCTTCAGATCGGATTTTCTACATTTATCAGGTACCATAGTATCCTACTTCTCTGCAGATAGAAGAAGCCTGTCTCTCCTCTCTCTCCCGCCCTTCCTTCCTCCCAGCCAACACCACACAGACGCATGAATGTAAAGACATCGCATATGTAAAATGCTGAGTGAAATACCTGAACTTGTTTGTTTTCTTTTTTGCTGGAGAAACACCTGAACTTTGTGGATCACATTTGTTAATTTTTGTCTGTTCCGATCTGCTGTGGTTCAGGTCAATCTGTCTGCTTTGGGTCCTTGATGGAAGATGTAGTTTTATATATGTGAATATTTTGTTTTAGATGCCAGCAGGATTTAAAAAATGTTGAGAACTTTTTAAATTGTTTATACACTTGAGGTTTTTTTCCCGAATCTAGAGATGTCTTATTATCTATTCATATATTGATTCCATTTTACTCTTTTGATCAAATTTATTCTTGTTGCAGACATTACATGATTGTGAAAGTGCGCTAAGCCAGCATGATGTGGTTACCCTGAAAGATACCATCCCACCTGATACAGTGAACAGCATCAATAACTTCTATAATGTTTTTGTAACATCAATGTCAGATGATCTTCACACTCCTGTTGTTTTGGCTGCACTATCAGACCCATTAAAAACTATTAATGATCTGCTACATACTCGTAAGGTATTGGGTCATACTCATTAAGTTTAATATTGTTATAATTAACCGAATGTGGCATACAGCATTTTAGAAACTCTTTATGTTTAGGATATGATGTAAATTTTGGTTTGCAGTACAAAATACGTTTAGGGGTAGTTTCGTTTACATATCAAATAAGGATTCAAAGGTTATTGAACCCAAGCATCTCTTGAGTTAGAATAAACAGAAATTTGTAAATCAATGTGTTCAACCTTAACCAAGAAAAAGTGTTGAACCTAGGAACCAACCAAACAAAAAAGTTGCTAACATGGTATTAATAGTTTGAGAATTCTGACTCTGTGGTTCTTCTCCCAGCTGCATAAACATGATCGTCTTTCTCACTAATGATATAAATACTCTGTTTTTCTTTTTATTTCTCAAATTTTCTTGAGCTCTGTCTATCTTGTAATTTATAAATTTATACAGGGGAAGAAGCAAGAATTGCGGATAGAGTCGCTTGCAGCTTTTGGGAAGATACTTAGGAATGTTTTGAGCACTTTAGGATTGATGCCTGAAAGTTACTCTGAGGTATGGAAGTTGTGTCGATACTACTACTCATTGCATTATGAGTTCATGACACTTTTTTTTTATAGCGTTTTACTAGAAATTTACCATAAAGTGACACATATTCATATATTTGTATAATATAATTTGATTCCTGGACAAAAGTTGACCCCTTTTCCGAAAAGTCTAGGAAACTTACGAGATAAAAAAGAATCAATCCCAATAAGCGTCATGGAGACCGAAATCTGAAAACCCTTTATTCAATTATTTTTCTTGTTCAATAAGGTTTATTATAGGAGATGAAAACTTCTTTATGCTGCAGATTCTGCAGCAGCTGAGGGATAAAGCCTTGAAGCGTGCAAAGTTAACAGAAGATCAAGTATTGCAAAAAATTGATGAAAGAACTGCAGCAAGGAAGAACATGGAGTATGAAAGATCAGATATAATTAGGAAAGACTTAGCTGCTGTGGGGATTGCTCTAATGGACAGCCCAGATGGGACAACATGGAGACCAGCCGTACCTCTTGCAATTCAAGAGCAGCAGGTTTCAATAACTTAAATGGCTCCTGTTATCAGCATTGTTACAATTTGCCAGTATCATACCATATAGGATTAGGGTACTTACAATTTTCTTTCGTAAGGGATTCTGAAATATCGGTTTTGGGTTTCCAAATGTAATGATAGAAAAAGGTAAATTCAAGTCCAGGTTTGATAACCATGAGAAGAAGTTTGATTGAGCATTGATGAAGTTTTGGTGGCCATGTCTGGTTCCCAATTTTTATAGCTTGTCAATGAATGGTTTTCGGCTTTATCAACTCAGTTTACATATTTCCTCTCTGCTGATGCGTTTGAAATCAACGTTGTGAAACTTTGGATGTCTGTAAATACAATTTTGGGAATCTGAATACAGTGAATAGAGGAGCTACAAGACCAATCAGCGGTCCAACAGTAATGCCCTCTCTTTTAACACGAGAGCAAGGACTGCACAGAAATAGAAGGGAGAAGGGAGAAGCTTTAATATTATTCACTATGTAAAACAAATAATACATCCAATTCATCCAAAAGTATCCAAGCTATCACTCACACTCAGCAGCTATCACCCAATGCAGTGGGCGGTCTAGTCAATCCGTTTACACTTAAATATAAAAATGAAAAGAAAACTTCTAGCCGATCTTCACATATAAAAGAATGATGTTGCAAATCCTTTGCAACCTTCAAAGCACCTTAGTGAAGCATAGATATGGCCATCATGCTCTGAACATTGTTCTGATGCTCGTGCAAAACTTGCATGACCAGAACAATTTCTCTTCGAACAAAAGATTATATCCCCTTGATCAAGTCAAAGAACACACCTTGTCTGGAAAATTGGAAGGGTTAAATGGAAATTGTCAACACAAGTTGCATCCATCAAGTCAAACATAACCAAAAGACCTAAACCTTAAGGGTATTCTTTTCTTTTTTTATAAATATTTTTTCTTTGGGGAAGGGGTTAAATCAATTTAAAGTGTCCTTTGCGTTCTATTTTAGTATTTTCTTTCAAGCTAGAAGACCCGAAAACATCTGTACATTTGTTTATTTTCCCGTAATCCAATTACGAAAATGAGGTAACTTCAGTGAGCAGGATATGGGAGGTTTTTATTTGTTTATTTTTTTTTATAAAAACAACACAAAGCATGGAGTAAATTTACCTTGTCTAATGCTACCACAACAAAGGCGGTTGTCATCTATATACGTGGCTTGGATACCCATCATCCATGAACCCACTGATACATCATCATGAGCATAAGTCTTCAAAGATGCACTGCATATGAAAGTAAACAGAAATGAGACCGTGATTTATTCACAGGATAATGAATTGCATAAATAAGTCTAACAAATTCATTCTGATAGCTTGATAGCTTATAACGACATTTATATCCAAATAAAAATCTGTTTATAACATTCACAACAAACCTGTTTATGTTTATATACTGAGCTAAGTTCTTGGATAGTATTATGAGTGAACTACCTGCATGACGGAAATACCTGGAAGGAAAAAAAATTTGTGGAAATGATAACCAAATCTGAAAATATTAGCAACTAGACCAGTCCAGACATCACACACACACACACGGAAATACCTGGAAGGAAATTTTTTTTGTGGAAATGATAACCAAATCTGAAAATATTAGCAACTAGACCAGTCCATGTTGGCGAGTCGACATCACACACACACACACACACACATGCACAAGGCCCTAGTAAGTAGCAAATCTTTGGCCATCAGATTTTTTCTATGACCATGATTAAAAACTCAAATGACCTCCCTATTTAAACTCTTTACTAGAGCAGGATTGTGTGTGTCCGCACAGTCTGTATCAAGTTATCAACACAGCATACAGCATGCAATGCCCATTAGATGCTGTTTTATTCAGTAGATTCAATCACTTACGATTTCTGATCCCCAAATTTCCACCAATCAGGCTCATACCAAGCCTTTCCCCTGCAAATTAAAACATTTTCAAAGTCAAAAGCTGCATCATAGTAACCTTATCAGCCTCAAGCTCTGCAAATAAAATTGGAAAAGTACAATCAAATTGCACAGAGGTGTAGGATAGTAAAGTACATACTCTTCAGAAATCACATCTCCTGACTTCATGCAACCGATATAAGCACCATCTTGAGCACGACGATCTTCAAGAAGTCCAATTAGCCCCTCTGTGTTAGGTCAGGAAAAGCTGTTGTAAATGATGTACAAAAAATTTCTGATAAAATTTAGTCTTGAATGCTCACAAATTTATGGGAAACGAAGCTCTACCAAGATCAAGATTGATATTGTCATCGACCTTGACATAAAACTCAGCATCCCAATTTTGAACTGCAGTACTGAAGAAGAACTTTACTTTTTTGGTCAACTCTTCTTGAGCCTCCTCATGACCTTCCTAATATAATAATAGCACATATTCAAACTCTATTTTTCACATTCATAACATCTTAAGTTATCCATATATAAGAGGTAACCTGCAACTACAAAAATGCAGAAATTTTGGTTTATTACAAATTATGAAGATAATACAATAAAAGCCAAATCATCAAATATCTATCACTTCGATTCTGTAAAAAATCAAAATCAAAATTTTGAAATATATTTTAGTTATAAAAAATTCCGAAGATTTTTAAAAGTGTTTTATGAGTAACATATCATTATATTACAGTTTTTTAACGACGATAATACTTGTAAAGCCTGGGGTAAAATATTGAACCAGATGTATTTTAATAACACTGAGATTTTATTGCTTACAAGAATCAAGAAATCCTTTGTCGACCGACTTTCCTTGTCAATATTGCGATCTAAGCTATCACCCTGATTGGGACTGCAAGTTCAAAGTGAAAAAATTATGAGAAGAGTGTCTCTATAGTAATTACCACAGTTAAAGCAGTTACAATAGTACTAATATTGGGATTAAAGTGCGAGGAAAAACCTCCGACCAATTACAAAGCGTATGACTACTCCTCTTTCTTCTAGTTTTCTCAAAGCATCACCTGCAAAGGCCGATAGGAAAATCCAGTAGTTGTTAGTAAACCAGTTTAATTATTCAAGCCACATGAGTGTAAGTATTAAGACTGATCAACAATTCATCTGAATTCAAGCCAAGCACACATTGTAAATCCGCATACGTTTCCATCAGAAATCCCAACTGACCTTTAGGCATCCAAGACCCTCTAAACATATTTCGGTTCAAATGACTACCAAATCCAGTATAAACTCCAATAACAGCGAGCAATTGGCCAGAAGAAGACACCTTTTGTTGCAAGTGATTCTTGAGGTACCCTTGACTCTTGGCCAACGTCAGGTCCATCTCAGCTTCAACAATCCTCCTCTCCAGGTCTCTGAACAACACTACCATTAATACCAAAACTAATACAAGGCACAACTCACGTAATCTGATTCGAGGGAAACAAAAAGTAGGAGCATACTTGCATCCAAGGACTGCTAACTTGTCTTCAACTGAAAGAACCTTTGGTCTCTGACAGATGGACAGAAACATCACTAAAGTTAAATTGAATTCAAACAGGCATCATAAATTGTCACCATGTCATTTTGGTTGTTGGGTTAACTTAGAAAAAGGAAATTGAACAAGAAATTTGAGTCTTGAACATTCTTTTCTTACCTAGAAATTGTTAAACTGAGCTGAATCAATGTCTTCCTAGGTCTAATGGTACAAAAAAAAAAAAAAATTAAAGTCTCAAATAAAAAGGTTTGAATGGAACCTGGCCTAAGTTCTTCTTAAGAAGATTAGCGAGTACTGTTCTGTTCTCTGCATCTTGCCACAACCTGGATGTCCCAAATAACAAGTCATCAACTTTATAATAACCATGCATTCTTAAAATGCTATCAAATCATCAAATTGTATCAGATCAAACAGAAAGCTGAGAAATTGAAACTCCACGTTTCAAATTAACCATGGCATTGGTTTAAAAATTAAAGCTGAAAGTTCATTTTTGAAACATTTCGTAGGCAATTAAGAACGCACCGGCCAGCGACGTAGAGCCAAGCGACGCAAGAGAAGAAGGCCATTAGGATAGATGGCTTGGACGTCTGAAGAGGCTTCGATCTCCATCGCCTCTCTGATTTCGTCGTTGTGGGTAAGCCTTCCATTTCAATTCTGAAGCAGTAGAGAGAGAAAGAGCAGCGCAATAGAGGGACACGAAATTTGTAGATGCAATTTAGTGGCTGATTCAGACAGAAATTATGAAACTTACATATTAGATTAAGCTGAATATGGTATGGAATCTGAAATCCAGAAACTAACTGAAGACCAAAACAAAAACTTTGAATTTTCAGGGAGAGAGAGAGAGAGAGAGAGAGAGAGAGAGAGAGAAAGAGATTAAATGGAGCGATTACTTTCTAGGCCCAACTAGAATGTCCTGATTTTCTGTGAATATTGGGCCTCCAAATGGATTTGAATATTTTTGTTTTCCTAGGCGAGACCGAACTATATCAAATTAATTACGGTTTGGTTCGATTAGGTTTTTTGATATAAGCAATATTGAGGAGAAGGGAAATCGAACTAAGACATCAAGAGCATTATAAATGCTTTTAACCACTTGAGCTACAAACCCTTGCAAAGAAAAGGCTCGACCAAACTGAACCAAGCATATTCATTTGATTTGAACGGCTCGACCAATTTTTTGCTCACACCTACTATGTAAAAAATTAAAGCAAAAAAATGTCGAATTCTGTATGTTTTCTTAGCATACTAACGAATATCCTTTTACGGTTGATTTTTGAGAAAGGAATTTAAGTTGAAGAATGAACTTTTTTTTTCTCTTGTCACCATTGATTATGGTTTGAATATGCAATCATAAATCACAATTTAAGATAACATACTAGACATCTGCGAAAAATTATTTTCATTGAATTGCAAATCTAACAATAAGCAAACAAAAACTAATACATTGTTAATCACGGCCTGCTGGTTGTCAGCATCACAACCCACTCAGATGAGACACCTAACTCCCAAAATGTTTACATCAATGTAAAACTGCATTATCAATACATAACTTTAAAAAGAAAAAAAAATGCATTGCTAGCATTGTAACATCAGGCTCTAAGCCAAAAAATAAAAACAAAAAGAGAGAGAGAGAGAGAGAGAGAGAGAGAGAGAGAGAGAGAGAGAGAAGTCCTGGCATCTCGTAATCTTTCTTGGAAAATCTTTCTTAACCATAATGATACACAATCTCTCAGCTCCTGAGCAGGAAATCAGAAGTCCACCTGAAGAGGAGGTTGATACTTCTCCATTTCAGTTTTTAACTCCTCGCAGCACCAGGTAACAAGCTCGCTAGCGATGGAACCCCTTGGTTTCTCATTTCTTCTTGTGTCCGCCTCATTTCTTCAGGATCTGTCGTTAACATAAAAAGATTGATTGAGTAACTCCGACAATGCGGGGATCAATAAGCATATTTAGTCACTGGCATGAGTATGAAGGGCATGTGTGATATCAACACAAATGGGATTCTTTTGAACAAATGCACCATAGGAAGTGATAAAACCGTAAGTGATCCACATACAGATGAAAAAACAACAATTCAATGGTAACAACCAAGTGTTTATAAATTTGTGTAAAGCCATCTAAGGAGTAAAAATTCAAAATTTACATGTCCAAGTCAGAAAAAAATATGGTACAGAAATAGTGTATGTATAAAAAGAGAATAGGATGCCGTCCCCATGAGTCATTTTGATGCAAGTAAATCTAAAGTAAACCAGAGTCTCAGGCCCATGGACGAAAAATTTAAAACATATACCAAGCATAGATCACTTACCCATGTTCTCCACTAACTTCGGCATCAGAAACACAACAACTACCATAAATCCAACCATCAGACCCATTGGGCTCTTTACAAGAGACATTATGGAGAAGGGTTCCCTTATCTATAATGAGATAAACATGACATGAGGTCAAAAATCCATAATGGTACAGAAATAGTGAATGTATAAAAAAGAATGTGAAAATCTAAACCAACCTCATAATACTGTTCCTCTCTCAATGGCTCTAAAACAAACTCATTTAGGCCCCTCCTATTTTCAGTCAGTGCTGCCTGAACCTTGCCTGGGTTTCTGGCACTAACATCAACTCGGACCTACGCAAGCATGGGAATATCAGATTTGTGATCATTTCATTTCAAGAAGTATAAAAGAGTTGATTTATAGATACAAGAATCTCACCGGAGAAAAGAAATAGCCTATTGCAGTGACTTCAATCAGATGAGTCCCCGCAGGCACATTATGGCTTTAAGTAAACACATTAAGGAAATATTGTATGCCTAGTAATTGGCATTTCATTTCATGAAGATATACTATAGTACATGCAATATAATATACATAAACATAAAGGCTGACACAAAAGATGGTATCAGAAATGAACTTATCATAAGAACGGAAATAGGATACAATGAAAAAAATCCATCAGGCCTCAGAAAGGTAACACTCTGACCAGCATTTAGTATGACTTTGACATTTGATGTTTTTTGGTAAAGGCCATATCCTTTCGCCCCCATACCTGAGGAGCAAATTCGTCAATAACGGGCACGAGCTATGCGGTTATATTATAGATGAGAGGGATGGTGAATGAACTAAATAGCAGAATGCAACCATTAAATAATTTTTTTCTTGGACTTGAAAAAATAGTGTTTCGAATCAATATTAGTGATTGAAAAGTAGAGGGTAATCCGGACTAACCCACCTAGAGCAAAGCACCAAAAAAAATTGAGCTAGTTCTCACTGATCAAATCAGGGTAAAACTCCTTAAGGCCACACATAAACTGATTAATTTAACCACACAAGCAGCCCTATTCCACAAGCCCCAATCAGATTTGACATGTATCCAGACATCCCAACACAAAAAAGCAATTAAAGTTAAAGTATTGCACAGCTTAAACCTTCCTTTTCCATTCAAATTCTCGATTTGAAGTAGTTTATCGATTGATTGACATGGAAAATTCACCATGACTGAATACAAGATTGAAACTTTGCCATTAAAAACAATCAACAGCAAGCTAATTTCATTTGAAATACATACTGTGGATCTTCACTCGACCATGGATGGTGTACCCATCAGTAGACCTGCAACAAATCATTTGAGCAGAAACATAAAAGAAATTAATTTCAAAATCGACGATGCATCGTTTGGGTAAAGAGAAGAACTTTTCAATCTTACCCGGGAGAAATTGCGAGCGACGAAGAGATAAGCGAAAAGCAGAGCTGTATGAAAAGCACGAGAATCACCGGTTTGGATCGCCAGCTCCGCGCCATAACAACAATGAAAGAGCTTCTGCGAGAGTTTCAGAGTGAGAGAGAGACTTGTTTGTTCGAAGAGTTTTGCGCGATCTGGTGTTACGCACTTAGGTAGATTAGTGTAGTAGAAGCCAAATCAGGCCCGTATACTATATAGTATTCTGATTCAAATCGGTTTTGTTTATTTTTATTTTTAAATGATATTCCCACTTCCTTTTTATCCACCTACACTCCATTTTTCTAAAAAGTACTAATTAATCCATTTTTTTTTAACTGAAACGAATTGCTAATGTTTGTTTGAGTAGGCCTATATGTCACGACCCGACTCCCCTAGTACGATATTGTCCGCTTTGGGCCCCCCTTTTTGCCCTCACGGTTTTGTTTCTGGGAACTCACGAGCAACTTCCCAGTGGGTCACCTATCCTGGGATTGCTCTCGCCCCTAACTCGCTTAACTTCGGAGTTCCCATGACTCCGAAGCCAGTGAGCTCCTAAAAGGCCTCATGCTAGGAAGAGAAGTGCCCATATATTTAAAGCACTTCACCTTTCCCTCCCCGAGCAATGTGGGATTGCTCACCGTTCTTGTTTCCCCAAGACACGGGTCTTACACTATAAGCATCCTATGGTAATTTTCGAACTCAATTAATATTTTTTTTTATAAAAAAAATCCCTGGCTAAAACACTCATGATTCAATTCTTAGTTCTAAGTTTGTATCTTTTTGTAATTTCTATAATAATAAAAATCTAAATTTATGCTAGTAGCCTGCAAGTCATCCATAAAAAATTAGTTAGCCCACCCTTTGAAAATTTCTGACTCCGCACTTTGACAAGCTTAAAAATGTTAGCAAAAAATTTGAACTCTTATGTAGACTTTTTCCTTGTGTTAGCAATGTTGGATTTTTTTAAAGGGAGATTCACTATTATACCTAATATATGAGCCCAAATTTTTAAAAAAAAAACTTACATGAAATGGACTTTAGAAACACACCTAAAGCCTATTTACAACATAACAAAAAGGCTTTTAACTTCTTTTAAATTACAAAACTACCATTGATTTCTTAAAACAAACCCAACTCCAAAACCTCATAAAAAAAACCCAAAACACTCAATAGGGCATCAAAGTAATTTAATAATCAAAATTAAATTCAATAAGGCCAGCTGTCATTTTTTAGATTTTTTTTTTTGTTTGTTTATAAAAATTAAATGATGTAGCATTTATTTATAGTTTTAGTGCTAAGAAAGGGTATATGACTAAATATCTTCTTTTTTTAATTATCCAAATCCTGTACTAAAAATTCAAAGACTAATTTGTATTTTTTGAGCTATACAATATGGAAGAACTATTGAATTTCTAATAGACGATTTAGATTAATTGTCAAGACAATGGGAGGAGGCGTGATAATATAAAAATTATTTTTTAGGTAAAAGGAATTGGGAAGAAAAAAAAAACATTGAGAAGGTGCGTAAAATGAGATTTTTTTTCAACCCAAAAGGTTTATTACATACAGGGCTCACACTCAAAGCTGATGATGGTGAAAAGACAAACCTCACCCCCAGAATTGATTTACACAGAGTAGGATACAACATTATATTTTCACCCTCACTTTCCCTCCACACAAACCAACCACCCATATTGAGGAGAAACTTCCTTCCTGGTAAACTCAAGAACTTGACAACCGATCAGAGTGGAAAGAGAAAACTTGGCCCCATAAAAGAATCAGAATTGCCAAACTAAGCAAGTAGCAGTGTTCAATAAAATGCTATAACCCCAGTTTCTTCGAGAACCAATCTGAAAGATTTGCTATCACAAATCCTGCAAATACCTGCAACATACAACAAATGCAACGTAAAGAGTTCATAGATGCAACATGACACAAGTTTGAATGTGTATCTTGTGCATCAGACAGCATTGAATGAAAAACTTGGTAATATAATATAGAGACCTAGACATCATTTCCTCCAAAAGCGAGTTAGAAATGCTAAAATGAAATGCCTTCTTGAACAAAGTTTTACAAAGGTACTACTAACTACTAACTACAGATGCTATATGCATAGTTATGATAATATCATACCTGAGCAGACCCAAGTATGTAAACTGCTGAATAATGACGGCCGTGGATGAACATGTCAGCAACCATAGCGAGGGGGATGGTGAGCGACATGCCCAAGGTGGCCACCAGTGGAGTTGTCCACACAACACATAGCGCCCTGTAGGAAGTTTTTTATTATTAGCCAAATAGAGAAGTGGGAGTTAAAACATGTGACAACGCAAGTGTGGGAATCCCAGATTGAAAAAAGGATTGTTTTAACATACCAGAAGTAGTCTGAGAGTACACTTCCAACAAAGCCATTGGCAATAACAACTTCTTCCAATTTAGCAGAGTGAGGAATCGTAAACTTGGGTTCAATGCCCAATGCTGTCAATGGCCAAACTGGAGAAATAAAAAATAAAAAGAAGAGAAAAACAAGATTATTCAGTCAAGAAGTGACAGATTGCCTTTCCTTTTTAAGAACCTCAGACATATTTCCACCAAGCTAGCACTGTGCCTTGCTTGATTTCTAGATATCATATTCACAAGGAGAAAAACTGAAGTAATGCCATAAAAATAGCCTCTTACTGTACCACTTATTACAATTAAAAAAAGTAAATTCCTCTTACAGACAGGCTATGTAGAATAGCATAGATGCTTTTGCATTCCTATGTAAAGTAGAGCAAAAGAACCCAGATGACTGGGGACATGGAAACCATTGTGTGCATAAAGAACCCTCTTCGTGAACTTTGGTAATTGATAGTTGAAAGCATTAAATCTCAAGCAACACTTACCAAGCCACCATAATGCTACAAGTGTAAAAAGTCCAATGTACCCAAACAACTTTTGCACATCAACCCTTTCTCCTCCCTCACCAGCAAACTTTTTAAGGAGAACTATATCATTAACGGTAAAATAAATGTTAATACTAATGTCAAAATAATTTAGGAAAAAAGAATGCCAAGATATAAATGAAAAAATATATTTCCCAACCAGTAAATAGACCATATGACATGGCTGAGAGAAGGCCAAAAAGATCTCCAACAAGAGAGCGTTTCCCATTGCTGAACAAAAATATTAACTGTCAATGCCAAAACATGCATTACATAGAGCAATTTGATGCATAATATCGGGAACAGATGATATTGGTATGTAAAGAGATATGTTATCTTCCATCAAGGAAGAGACAAATAAAATGGAAGTCAACAATAATTTGGATGTCAGCAACAGAGATGGAGTAAAAGCTTACGCAGCACTCAGTTGTGACTCATCTGTAGCCCAAGTTTTGCCCAGAGTTGTCATGGCTACACCAGCCATGCTGACAAAGACAGCCACCACTTTTGCTATATTTAAAGAATCTTCACCCAAGAATGCACCAACGAAAAGAGTAAAGAGTCCTGAAGTCGAGGATAATACTGTTGTACTTGCAACACTTGTGCGTGCAAGGGCAGCATTTGAAAAATACTACCAAAAAAAAAAGAATAAGAATTTTCTTGATGTCCTTCACACTGATTTTATATTATCAATTCCACAAAAAATGAATAGACCTTTCCACGAAATGCATCTCATTAGACAAACACATATATATGTAAAATTTCATGTCTGCAAGGAAATTTCTGGGACACGTGTAACACTTCAAATTCAATCGAAATGTATTCTTGAATAAAGTAGCTTTAGGAAGTTCCTTACCTCTGTAAAAAACCAGAGAGGGGCAATGTAAAACCCATAAGTAGCAATTTGCCTTGCAGTAACCTCTTTATCATGTTTCGGCACAGTTAAATCATCTTTGTATTTAGAAACCAAAGGTATTGCTTCTGCACAAGGTGAAAGGTCTGCATCACTGTCTTTTCTGGTCAAGGACCCATGAATTTCCAATTCAAAGTCTTTCTGCCCTCCATTGTGTTTTAGAGGAGAACTAAATCCAGCAGAAAACTCATTCATACTTTCTGCATTTTTACCACTTTTAGAAGAGCGACGTTTTAGTAAATTACACAACCAATCCTTAATGAATGCTATTGGGATGTATACTACCATAAGAGAAGCTCCAAGATATGTTACGGCAAATGGCTGCTTATAGTCTGTAAATATATCCTGTAGAGACAGTATTGGTCAGCTAGAACCTCAATAAGATATAGAGCGTGGGCACTGCACACAGTATTATTAAATATATAAGTAAATACAATGCACCGTATCATAACATAGAATCAAAGATTTTCTATAGCTCATGAATAAATTTTCTGGCATCTCAACACAATGATATTAAGGGAAAGAAAAAAAAACCCTTATATCAGATCCCAATAGATTGGCAATCAAAGTCTTATATGCAGAAATATTTCGCTTGAAGCAATTAGACACAATCTTCTGCTAAAAGGGTCTCAATTCCGTGTAGCTTTCAGGAAGTAGCTTGAGTTTAAGCAGTCATCAGCTCTCCCATGGTCAAGATGATTAAATAGTCACAATTGTTGACTCACTTCAACAAAATAGTCATAATTGGTTTACCAACTAATCATTTAAAACGCTCATTACTAAGTTTGAGATGATGCATGGTGACTCGAAAGCAATTAAACATGTAGCGTGTTCGGATTGAACTTAATACCAACCAACTAAGATGAGGCAATAACAGAAAAAGGTTAAATCTTAGCTGGTGTTTTCTTTGGTATGTCCTTCAGTCCCTTAGATACCAAAGGTGACAGATGACTGTGCTTATGCAACTGAATGCTAGTTCTGTTCTGGAAAATATTATATTTACAGTGTTCCTCGAATGGGTGAAGCTGAGTGCTTTAAATAAATTCAAGCAAACATCCAAACTTCCATTATATGAATAGCTTCTCTTCCTTTCTAGAAGAGTTCAAAGACAAAAGCTTTAGCTAGCAAGAGCACACAATTGGGTACAAATCCATATCAAACTCCAATCTTTTCATGAAGCCTAATAACCCATAACCCATCAGGCAAAAAAAATAAAATACAAATCACATTCATATTTCACCCAAAACTCCAAAAATAGTTATGACAAATTTAGAAAGAGAAAAATAAAGGACTCTAACCTGGGTGACTTCTGCAGAGGTAACCCAAATGACAACAACAGCAGCAATTAAGAACAACCCAGCTCTGTATCTCCAACCCATAATAAACCCAGATAGAGAAACCAGAAGAATTTCAAAGATCTGGTTGGTCCTCCTTAGATCTTTGAAATTGCCTTTGATATTTTCCCTGGTCACCGACCTTATAGCATATGAGATCTTGGGTGGGTGACAGGGTGTCCCGAATTCCAATATCTGGCGTATATTTAGGTGAGAGAGAGAGAGAGAGAGAGAGAGAGAGGCCCGGTTGAGGCGGGGCTGCTGGTGTGAGACAAGGGGAATGGGGTTGGCTTTCTTGCAGGAAATAAAGAAATCTTAAATTTCGGGTAGAAAGAGAAGGAGAGGGAAAGTGTTGAGACCAACAAAGAAAGAACTGAAAACGTTTTGGTTGTTATTTCATCTGTTATAAGTTTCAATTTTTATTATTACAAAATATGTCTTCTTTTTCATACGGTAATGTTACAAAAAAGAAAAAGTTTAATAATTGTACAATGGAAAAGTATATTTCCCTTATTTCCCTTCACATTATAAAAAAAAAACAGTGAGCCAACGGGTCTAACTCATTGAAAAAGTACATTTATTTACAGATCAATAGTCTCATGTTCGAACTTCGGTGTGTGTGTGAGCCCTCTCCTTTTAATTTAGACTATCATTTATATTCAAAAATAAAAAGTGAAATATATATTTTTTGTTGGTTTAGAATTTTGTGTTATTAATTTTCCATCCCTTTCTTTCTCTTTTTCTCATGTCTTGATCAATCATAAAATCCAAATCTATTTATAGGACCCTCGAAATTTTATGACATTTCCATATAAATCGCATATCCCACTCACTTATTCGATTTCACTAAGTTGTGACGGTATGTTGAACCAAATACAAGGCATGATTAAAACTAAAAACAATAAGATGTATTCAACTAGAGGAAAAAGCTAATTTTTCAAATAGAATTAAAATAAATAAATATAAAAAGAAAAGATGCTCCTTATAAATATCAAATTATAATTATTGGATAAAAAAAATATCAAGTGTGTGGGATGAGAACCGATTGATCGAAATCAAGAAATAAGATAATATATAATAGTAGCACTATTTCAAAAAAATAATTAATTTATTATTCAAACTTTTTGAAAGGTAACCAAAAATTTGTCAAAGATATGTACATAGCTCAATGGCTAGGATGATCAAATTTTTTTTAAAAAAATTATATTTTATTAGCCAACAAAAAATTGTTTAGGTGTTTTTTTTGCGTAAGAAATCAGATTGTAGAAAATTAAACATACAGCTTCTGTAGTTGTGAGATATATAAAACGTATGCGCTATAAAATAATCGTTGTTGGTAGAAAAGACAATAAGCATGCCAACAGAAAAACATTTATACAAAGAACATGACATTTCCAATGATAGTTGCAGGTAGGAGGAGAATAAAAATATAAAAATGTGTAGATAATGGCATTATTTTTAGGACAGTGATGTTAACAAATTTATCATGCATTGTTTTTTAAGTAAAGAAAATACACCAACTATACCCGGCATGTTACGTACATAATATAAAATCTCGTATCGGGTGTTTGAGTCTCTTCGTTTATCAATTGATTTTGAATTAGATAATCTAATTTTGATAAGCGTAACTTCTCTTATGCATAAACAAATTTAAATTTATACATAAGAGGATAATTAATCTGTAGATAAATTAGAATATAAGAACATTCTTTTATCATGCATTTTTTACGTAGCAGAAAATTCATCTACTAAAAGCAGCATGTTATGTTTCAGACTACAAAATCTGGTATTGAGTGTTTTCATATCTCTGTCATTTTTTTTTTTTGGAATAAGATAGCTTAACTTTTATTTTGATTAGATTCGAGAAAATAGAATTATAAACTTGTCCTAATCCTAACACGACCGCTTACCCCTCTCTCATCACTTTTTGATAAACTTTTGTCATGGATTTATTTCACTAAATTAAATTTTGTTGAGTCCAAACTACAAGATTTGAGTATGGGGTTGGGGTGTCCAGTTTATGAGAGCCACAAAGTATGGGCTAAAAGCATCTCCAATAGCTTATTCTAGGCACGGTCCGGTTCGGCCTGATTTTCAGCCAAATTTAAAACCGAAATTGTACTGTTCAATTGGTTCGGTTCGGTCCGATTGTGATGAAAAAGTAATTATTTAACCGAACCAATCCGGACCTGTTTAGATCCGGTTCGGTTGCGATTTTCTCGGTCTGAACCGGCAAACAATCCCATGTCACTTTTTTTTCAAACTTCTCCATCATACAATCATCTTCCCAGGTCCTCATTCGTCATTTGCAGGCGCATGAAGGAAAAAAAAAGCCCAAAATCATATTTCAGTAAAATAACAAAAATCTTTCAGCTTCTCTTTCTGCATTTTTCCAGCAACAGATCCAGTAAAACAAAAAACAGATCCTCCAATCTATCGAGCAAAACAAAAGGAGAAATCAGACAGAGAGGAGAGGAGAGGAAGAGGAGAAGAAGTTGAGGCAAGGTTTTCTTCAGGAGAGAGAGAGAGAGAGAGAGAGAGAGAGAGAGAGAGCATGGACACAGGGAAGGGAGAAAAGAAAGAAGAAGAAATAGAAAAAGAGAGAAGGAGAGAAGGAGAAAAGAAGAAGAGAGGGATAGAAAAAAAAACAAAAAAATGGAGTAAGAAGAAGAGTGAGATAGTGTCGGCAGTGAAGAAAGAAGAGAAAAGAAGAGAAAAGAAAGAAGAAATGAGAGGAAAGAAATAAGAGAGAGAGAGAGAGAGAGAGAGAGAGAGAGAGGAAGAAAGAATAGGGGAAAGAAGGAATACGAGAGAAAAAATGAGAGGAAAGAAATAAGAGAGAGGAGGCGGAGAGAATTGAGAGAGAGAGAGAGAAGAGAGATGAGTGAGAAATGAGAAATATAAAAAGATTGATTTGATTAATTATGGCGTAGGGAATAGACACACAAAAAGGAAGAAAGAGCCGTTGAGTCTGCCATGCAAGAGAAAGAACCCTTCTCTCTTCCCAATACATCACATCACGCATGCATTATACAACCACCCAACTTGCCTTATTAATATCAATTCTTTTTAATGTGCAAGACACACAACCCCACGAATCAGAGCCCCACATGTAAATAAAATAATAAATATATATATATATATATATTTAATATGGCCGGTCCAGTTTGGGCCGGTCTGATTTTTAGGAGAATAAAATCGAAACTGGAATCGGTCTGAACCGATCCGGTTTGATTTTTTCAATGATTGTTGACTTTTTTTGTCAACTCGATTTTTTCCGATTTGGACCAGCCCAGTTCGACTCGGTTGTTCGGTTTTGCAATTTACATGCCCACTCCTAACTTATTCAATAACTTTGGAATTCTAAAATGGGTGAGTCACATCATCAAAACTCTCTCCAATATCCTTGTAAAATTCAGTTATTAAAGCTATAACATCTTTCTCTCTCTTCAAGACTAGTAAGTTGATTTTGGTTCTTCAAATATTTAATTTTACTTTGGAATAAAATCTACCTTCAAAATGTTAAAAACATGCATTTTTTCTTTTCATACAATAAATACATTGACATTTTTCACATATTTTCACATTTTTCATTCTTTTCAATAACATTGCATTAATTGAATTGAAGAGTCTGCTATGGCACAAAATATTAAAGTAGCAAACAAAGCTTTTCAAATTGCCATATAAGTCAACAAACTTCAATTTGAAGATTTTAGTTTGTGACTATTGTTGGAGATGCTCTAATAAGCCAATAATTGAGCTAGATCTTGCTGAAAGAAAGCATGGCACTTTGAGACTTGAGTTCCTTCCAATCAGTGGCGGACCTATTAAGGTGCAAGGAAGTGTAGTGCAGCTCCATCTCCCCTCACCGAAAAAACCATTGTAGGTGCTTCAAATTGCCCCTTTGCTCAACTGATGTACATATTACTTTATTTCCATTTTCAACATTTAAGTAAATGTCTTTGTCCTTTTACTTTCATTAATTTTTATATTACTCCATTTACTTAAGTTTACAATATAAATAAGGAAGTATCCCCCATTTGGATTCAAATAAAAATACTAGAAAATTAAATTCCCACCAAATCAAAATATGAAAAATTAGTTTTAGTGTAAAATATGATTTAGGCTAAAAAGGATGGCTCATTAAGTCAATATATACTTCATACTAAAATCCCATAAAATCAAGTTTTCTTATTTGATGTGTAAGGAATAAAAGCCGCCAAAAATTATCTTGAGAAAATGATTATTAAGAAAAACCATTTTTCATACTTAGTCAATATTGCACTTCCGCTAAAAAATTTATGAGTCTGCCAATGCTTCCAATCCATTGCACAAAGCTTCAATATGGATATGCCCATGGCAAGTCAGCATACCTAATTTTTAAAATTTTAAAAACCTCTCTAAATCGTTTCGCTTTCTATACCTATATTCTAGCTAATTCTGAAGGTAGAAGGAGGTATCTATTAAACTAATTAAACTTCTGCATACCTGAGTTAGGTTAGTTGGCTAAGACAGTGAGCCTGTCCCTTCGCACTCAAGTTCAAATCATCTTTCTCATAAATTAGATTAATTTATAATAGTTTAGACTATTGTTTGTTAAAAAAAAAAAACTAATTCAATATATAGCTACTCTAAATTATTTTAATTCATGGAGTAGATAGAGTTCCAAACTAACAGGTGCAACGGTCGATCACACTGACATAATCAACTTATGGAAATGAATTCAATTTATAAATGATCAAAATAACTGTTAATTGGGCTGAGTTAACTTAAAATTCGATTTTTTTGGGGCCCAAGTCTTTTTAGTGAAGTTTTATCTAATCGGGCTGAACACCATCTCTTTCTCTCTCTCTCTCTCTCTCTCTCTCACTACAACACTAGTTGACTGGATTGGCATATATCGTCGGTGGGAGGAAAAACACAATTAATAATAATCATCACCACTAATTTGCTTCAGTAAGCTCTTCATACCAGCTAGCTAACACATTTTTGTCATCTGATAATAACCAACATTGACAAACCCTTACAACAAACACTACAATCCTATTTGTTAATCACTTGACTAAGAAAGAGGGCACACCACACATGAAAATTAGGTGTCCCTAATCTACAACTTGGGTTAGTACTTAATACCTCATTAAGTTACACTTATACACTCAATTAAAAATGTAAACTATAATTAAACTTTAAAAATAAATAATAAAAAAAATCTTAAGCTAAATTAAGAAATCAAAGTTTCAAGGTGAAGAACCCCACAGCACCTCTGCAACAACAGTAGCTGCCTCTGCATCAGAAACAGAGGCCTCTCTCACTCTCTTCAGTATTTCCAATTTAAAAGCTCTTTTCTCACCCTGCTCCAATCCTTCCCCAACTTCCACTTGCACTGCAAAACTTGCCACACACCTTGAAAATGGAAATTTCTCCACACTTTCCTCCATTTTTGGCTCTCTCTCCTCCGCACAAACACTTCCATTTTCGTCCTCATTGGACTGCAAACCCACCTCCAATCTCTGCACACCCATAAGCTTCTTGATCAGGTCCTCTTCAAGCATTAAACCAATCACTTCCTCTCTGCCCAAAATCGCAATTTCAAGAAGGCAATTCATGGCTGCAGCTTTAGTTGACAAGTCTTCAGAGCCCAGGAGGCTGATAATTCTTGGGATTTCTCCATTGATGTCATCAACCAGAGGGGTTCTGATGATTTTGACTAGTCCAGTGAGGACTTGAATCGAACAAGATGAACCCATTTGAATTAAAGCTCTAACAATCGGACCCATCAGCACCAATCCCACAAAAACATCCTTATTGAATTTAACCAGACCAAGAACAGCAAGAGCAGCTTGGTCTCGAACCCAATTCGAAAACTTTGAGTCACAAACCATAAATTCAAGAAAAGAAAATACCTTTGCTCTCAAAATTAACTGCTGATACTGTTTATCAAACCCTTGGCCCAACCTGTTCTCTAAACCCATCAAAGCCTTCACCTTTTTATCGTCTTCGACAGACTCTTCCATAGTTTTCACAAAACTTTGTACGTTTTTCTGATCTACGTACGCTTGAATCTCTGCTTCCATGGCGTACCCAATTTGGGAAATTTTGTAATTGGTGATTTGGCGGTGGAGGAGGGACCGGAGGCCATAGCCCTGCAGTTTTTCGAGCTTTTCGAAAAGGGTTTTGAGGTTGCTGAGCAACTGATTGAGCTTGAAGAGACTTGGGTCTATGGAAATAACGGGGTCGGCTTTGGTTCCGAGCTCTAGAAGAGCTTCAATGGCGGTGCTTATGTCGTAATTGTTGTATATAATTGAAATGGGGTTGCTTTGTAGGTCTTTAGAAGCTTTCTTCAGAGCTTCTAGCGGCGGGAGAAGATGTTGGTTCTCTACTTCCTGCTCAGCTTCGTCCATGGTTACTTTGCTTGCTTGGGTTCGAAGTTCAGTGATTTGAAGCTGTTTGAGAAAGTGGGTCAACTACCAGTCTATTAAAGGCAAGGGCCTTGTCGACTAACCGTTCAAACCTCATACGGCACTCATTAAAATTAGAGTGGACGTAACGCCACCAAAATCTCATTTAGCAAATCTGAGTTTTGAACTCCCTCCTGTATATCCTAACAGTTTAGAATATCGCATTTGTCAAAGAAAAGTTATAATCTCATTTGTTAATATGGTTAATTATGTATGATATAAAATGAACTTTTATGGCATGTTTATTTACCATCGATAGGTATGATAAGAAATGGAATTATTCTAATTCATGACCTTCTCATGTTTACTATCACATAAATACACATAAAAAATAAAAAATTATGTGGTTCTTACCTTAAAATATGTGATTCAATATGCTCAAACCTAGCGCCTAGGTCCATGTGTAAAAAACAGTATAGCCGCTCAGCTATACTATTTTGTTTTTATATATAAAAAATTACCGCAGTATAGCCGCACGGCTATACTCTTTAAATATATTATATTAAAAATGTATCGCTGCGCGGCTATACTTTTTATTAAAAGACTTTCCTAGTTGCATTAGTTTATAGATATTAATTTGTTAGTTTCAATATATCCAAAGCATATATTGAAGACAGAGAAATTTCACAGTAAATCAGTCTTAGAATTCAATTTTTTCTTCTTCTTGTATTGTGAGAATGTTTGTCTTTGATCTACCTCGTTCCCTCGAGTGTTAATAAATTCTTTTATTGCACACATTATTTGTCGTAGAGAATTGCATGCTGAGTTGGACTGTTCTTGATAGTTGCTTCACTTTTCAAACAACACTTTACATAAAGAATACTATCACCTCTCTTACTACTAATCCACAAATCTTTGTTTGAAATTGTTGTTCTGGTTGGCAAAGAGATTGCAAAACAACAATCTTGCATTTTTGTTACAACAAGTAAAAAGTAATATTAGCCTCTCACATTTCTTCATAGTTAGTAAAATACGGAAAGGGAAAAATACGAATACAATACGTACGTGTTTTATTCGGCAAAATTTTGGCAAATTACAACTGAAAAGTTTGCCCACTATATAATATTTTAATAACATATTATTTTTATTCAATAATATGTGAAAATTATGTGTATAATATGTCAAACAAAGTAGGGTAAATATTTAGTTATGCTCAGATACGCTCATATTTGCTCATATTATTATTCTTCTCCAATATGGAGGTATTTATACAAGTACAAAGATGTGTTAACCCCAAATAAAATAGAAAATATATCTAAATTACAATAGGAAGTAAATCTCTATTACAATAGGACTAAATAATAATTGATAAGTACCCAAAATTCTAATGAAATAAGGAACCAAAATCCTAACTAAGTAAAGACTCGCCAACACTCCCCCTCAAGTTGGGCAAAGATATTTCGCAGGCCCAACTTGACAAGCGAGTCACAAAACACCATACTTGAGAAGCACCAATTGTAGAGAAGGTCTTTTCGTCAACCACAAATGAAACAAGTGACAAACTAAAGCAAAGTTCGCAGCAGAAACACAAGAGCAAACCCTAAAAAATAGGGCACATAGCAGAACACAGAAACCTTGTGAGCACGGCAGCAGATAAGGCAGAACACAGAAGCCCTGTGAACATGGCAAAAGCAAAGGCAACCAAACCCTAAAAATAGGGTAAGGCAAGGTAAGGCAAATAAAGGCCAAGCAAAGGTAAGGTGGCAAGGCATGGCAAAGAAAGCCCAGATAGGGCAACAAATCCCTAAAAATAGGGTAAGGCACGACAAAGGTAAAGCCTTACCCTAAAAATAGGGTAAGGCAAGGCATGGCAAGGCAAAGCCAAACCTTAACAAATAGGGTAAGGCAAGGCAAAGAAAGTCAAGAGCAAAGGTAAGGTCAACGGGCATGAGCACAGCGGAAACACACCAGCAAAGGCATGAGCAACAATACTGGCACCAACAAGAGCAACAAGGCAGAGACATAACAGGTCAAGAGCAAAGGCAAGGTCAACGGGCATAAGCACAGCGGAAACACACCAGCAAAGGTATGAGCAACAATACTGGCACCAACAAGAGCAATAAGGCAGAGACTTAACAGGCATCATCAACAGCAATACAAGGCATTGGCACCAGCAACAGCAGAGACAACTTCTCTTCACTCCCCCTCTCCCCCTAAAGAGAAGGGGTCGATGGAGCCATATGATCAATGGTACTTGAGAAACATGCACTGACTAACACTGAGATGTAGCAAAATCAGCCACGGCATATAGATGGTTAAATCGCAGCGGAATAGATGAGCAGCGGTGTCACTCCCCCTCAAATCCGACGATGTATGAGAGTCGAGATTTGGAGAAAGTAACACCCAAATAAAGTTGCAACACTCCCCCTCAAATCCGACATTGGTAAAGGGTCGAGATTTGGAAGAAGAGAAATTGAATAATAGTAAAGAGACTCAAACATGCCAGTCTCATGGCAGAAACAAATGCAAGATGGGAAGGTGGTAGGGAGGTGGATGAATTTGTATAGATAGGGTAGGTGATGTTGACAAATGCGAGAGGTGTTGATAAAGGAAGAGACATATGGTGCAAAACAAGTCAATAAAATAAAGGATAAAAAAAAATAGGCAAGACATCCAGCATGTGGGCAAGAGAAGAAAAGACAGAGAGAGCTCAAGAGATAGAGCTAATCACAAAGGGTGTTGGCGGGTAGAGAGAGAACATAGAATATTGAATATAAAAAGTGAAACAAGTGGAAGACAGAGTGCATGTGGGATATGGGCAAGACAAGAAGCCGGGACAATGCCAGCAACACAGAGAGAGTAAGTAGCTGTGTAAAGGGAACAACGACAGTGTGGATTGGCAGGGATAACTTTGAATGAATTGGTTTTAGGTTGGTATGGTATGGGATTGCAGATGCCAGACGGGCCTGGAAACTTAATTAGAAGCTTGACTTGGGATGTGATACCAAGTCTGTAACACAGAGGAAGAAATCACGGCAGATATGGCTTGGCGAGCGTTGACGAGGCTCGCGGAGGAAAGCAACGGCTCGGTGAGCGGTGACGAGGCTCACGGAGTAAAGCAATGGCTCGGTGAGCGGTGATGAGGCTCACGGAGTAAAGAAACTTGTTATGAAGTTTCAAAGATAGAGAAGCTGAGACATCAAGAAAGACCATATGGCATACAAAGATGAAAAAATAAAAAATTTGGAACAGTAGCAAAGAAGCATGTGAAGGCTAGGTGCGGTGAAAACACATATGAGAGGATGAACAAAAGATGGTGACTATACAAGATGAAGACCCATGATGGGTTAGAAATGAGGAGTGCCAACGACTCTCAATTTGGGAGAGGTTATCACAGGGGAACACAACAGAGCACAACAAATACACAAATAAGGTAGATGCATGAAGACAGGAATGACACGAACACAGCGACACAACACAAAAACCCAGGAGGGCACACAGGGCACCGGTAGGAAAAAAAATATGAGACTAGAACACGGGTGAGCACAACACACGGGTCACCAGAAAAGTGGGCTCTGATGCCATGTCAAACAAAGTAGGGTAAATATTTAGTTATGCTCAGATACGCTCATATTTGCTCATATTATTATTCTTCTCCAATATGGAGGTATTTATACAAGTACAAAGATGTGTTAACCCTAAATAAAATAGGAAATATATCTAAATTACAATATGAAGTAAATCTCTATTACAATTGGACTAAATAATAATTGGTAAGTACCCAAAATTCTAATGAAATAAGGAACTAAAATCCTAACTAAGTAAAGACTCGCCAACATAATAAATAAATTTTGTGTGTATTATCGATTTTTTTGTAAAAAAGCGTGTATTAAACATGAAAATACGTATTTACGTGTACAATACGAGTATTGTATGTTTGCTTTTTAAAAAAATATGTATTTTACCGAGTGTTTAAGACATGTATAGAAAACGGATGTATTATTGAAAAATACTTATTTACATGTATAATACGAGTATTAAAGGTTAAAATGCTAAATTCTTTATACGGGCAATAACTCTGGAAAATTTAAAAATCAAAAGGGGACAATAGAGACTCGAGTAATGGCCTACTAGTACTGGATAATGCTCTAAACTACTATTATCGAAATTCGAAATTCGAAAATTGGCTAATTTCATTTATAAACAAAAGGATTCGAGGATATATAGAAATATTATAGAAACAAGGCTATACTATTTTCAAAACTAAATAAATAAAAAAGCATGAGTATAGCTGGACGGCTATATATATATATAAAGGAACCGCCTAGCAATTAGGAGCCCACGAGTCAAAAAAGGTATAGTTGCGTGACTATACTATTTTTAAACACAACTAAATGAATAAACTAGAGTATAGCCGGGCAGTTATACTATTTATAGAAAGAAAAAAAAAAAAGAGAACCCTACTAGAACCTAGGCGCCCACGTGTCAAAAACCGTATATCCGCAAGGCTATACTATTTTTAAAATTAAATAAATAAATAAATAAAACATGTGTATAGCCGCACGGCTATACTATATATATAAGAGGACCCGCCTAGCGCCTAAAAATTAGGAGTCCACGTGTCAAAAAGAGTATAGCCACACGGCGATACCATTTATATATATTAAAATAAAAAGAGGACCCACCTATCGCCTAGCAATTAGGTGCCCACATGTCAAAAACAGTATCGCCGAACGGCTATACTATTTTAAAGAATAAATAAATGAAAAAACTTGAGTATAGCCGCACAACTATACGATTTATAGAAAAAATAAGAAGAACCCGGCTAGCGCCTAGGTGACCACGTGTCAAAAACAATATGGCCGCAGGGCTATACTATTTTTAAAACGAAATAAATAAATAAAACCACGAGTATAGCCGCGCGGCTATACTCGCGATAGAAAAAATAAGAAGAACGGGGCTAGTGCCTAGGTGCCCACGTGTAAAAGAAAACAGTATAGCCGCACGGCTAGACAATTTTAAAAAATAAATAAATAAAAGACCCGAGTATAGCTGCGCGGCGATATTATTTATTTAAAAAACCCGGCTAGAGCTTAGGCGCCCATGTGTCAAAAACAGTATAGCCGTGCGGCTATACAATTTTATAAATAAATAATTAAAAACCCGAGTATAGCTATTTATAGAAAAATATAAGAAAACCCCGGCTACCGCAATACAGATGCACGGATACACTCTTTAAATGTATTATATTAAAATGTATAGCTGAGCGGCTATACTGTTTATTAATATATATATATATATATTTTAAAGACCTTCCTAGTTGCATTAGTTTATAGATATTAATTTGCTAGTTTCAATATATCTAAAACATATATTGAAGATAGAGAAATTTCACCGTAAATCAATCTTAGAATTCTTTTTTTTTTTTTTTGGTTAAGATTTTCGGTGTCCCCATGTTTGTGTCCGTGCAACATAGCTCAAAACCATGAATTGGATCAAATATGGGTAGTAGTTGATTCAATTTCAATTCCTTGAATTTTCAATTCCTAAGTTCTCCGATCCCTCACTTCATATTCCAAGTAAAGGAACATGTCATCATAGAAGAACTTCAACAATATCAGCACTTCAAATGATAAGTATGCTACAAATAGTTGTATCAAAGAACATGATTGCAAGAAGAGATCATAGATATGAACATATGTTAAGAAATTTGAAATGTAAAGTAATCTGAACTACAAGTGGCTCGTAACACTTTCTTTCAGTTTTGACAGAAAGGTAAATCTAATAATATGTGCAAAAGAATGAAAGATTGAATTTTTGTTGTCGTTGTTTTTCCTGTAATATTTCATGCAAAGAAATCAGAAGTTGAACTCCAGCAAGAGCAAAAACAATGTAGAGGATGATCAAATCATCACGTATCGCGGACTTTATGTTGTGCAACCCACTTTAGACTCAAATAAATTCTTCCTGATTTAGCAATATCTAGGGCATAACAGTCTTGATATTCCCCTTCCATTAACACCCTGGTCAGTGTCATGATCACTCTCCCTATTCTATCCTGAAAAATGAACAAGAAAAATAAAAGACAATGAAAATTGGTTAGTATAGTTGTATCCTAAATTGTTCGTCCACTCACGTTATAACACGTGAGTTAGTAACATGCAATGTTCTGATCACACAGTTAAACTAGTAAGAAGGCATTTACCTTTCCAAAAGTGTCATGGTCCCAAACTTCCACCATTACCATTTCATGTAATGCATCCTCCACCATGAAGTCAAAAGTTTGATTCCAAACTGGATTCAAGTTGTTAGTTACAACCTGAGAAAAGCAGAAGAGAATGAGACATAGCAAAATGAACACTTAGTAAGTGCAAGAAAATTTTGGAAAGTAAAAAATCTCACCCTGGTCTTGGCTTTGGCTTCAGATTTCTTCATAATAATGACAACAAAAGGGTCAGCTTTCCCCATAAAATCCACAACTGGCAAGTCTTCTGCAGATATAACTGTTACAGATAATACTCCTCTCACAAAGACCTCCTTCTTCTTCTGAGCAGCGGTTTTTCTCAACTCTAAACTGTCTGTCTCATTACTTTCATGTTT
Organism: Prunus avium; assembly: GCF_965620075.1. Lineage (NCBI taxonomy): Eukaryota > Viridiplantae > Streptophyta > Magnoliopsida > Rosales > Rosaceae > Prunus > Prunus avium. Next base: position 54,190,984 of record NC_142284.1, on the reverse strand, counting down.
AAGAGCCTTTTCCAAAGAGGTCAATGCGAAGTCATGGTCAAATGGGTTTACAATGTTACCATCTATACCAAAAGGACAGTACAACAGCTCCAAGTGCACCTAAAGCCAACAACAATGTGCATTATAGAATAGAACACCAATTTTCTTGTACGAGAGTGACAGTATCTGCTACATTGTTGACTAAATATCAAATATAGTATCGACAATGTACCATGTAATGTAGATAGTAGCCGGTGCAAAAATTTCTACCCTTTTCGTATGCGTACAATGCAAGTAAACTGTAAATCCTATTCTCACCTGGCCCCTGTATTTAGTATCCCTCTGGACCTCCAAATCCTTCACCAGCTTTAACCACACATCCTTCACTTTGCCAGGCTCAAGCTGGCTCAGTTTCACTTGAGCACAGCCAATGAGTTCTGCAGCCTGAAGTCCTTCATGGTCGAAAATTCTTATTGTCAAGTGTTGAGTCGATGAATCTTCGACTACGAACTCGAAGTGCTCATTCCAGATTGGATTTAAATCGTTATCCTGTACCACATGATAAATACTTCTATTCAATTAAGTGAAGTTCTAAATCATATCCACTTTGAGAAAACATGAGTTTTTCTTACAATGACTTTGCTGGTTTTGGTTCTATCAGGAAGGGGACGTATGAATATCGCAGCAAAAGGGTCTGATTTTCCCACCAGGTCCTTGTTTGTTAACTCCTTGGCTTCCACAAGCTTCACTTCTAATGTTCCAACAGGCTTCAACTCCAAGTCACTGTCACATAACAAAATCTTAGAAGACAGAAACTTCTAGCAGAGTAAGAAAATTTGCACTGATATATCAATTAGGCCATATTGTTGTGATTTCTAGAGTTCATTATAATTTTGTATACCTATAATCGCCAGGTATTATCGGTATAACATTGCGTACTGGCCAAGTTATACAATCTTCGATAGCATCTCGTATTGTTTCCTGAAATAGCATGACAATTCCAATAGAGGGCAGTGTGGGAAGAGTAATTCAAATTAACAGTCATGTTGAACAAGACGTTCTATCATCTGATGAAGTTCTGCAGATATGATTCAATCACATGTGTAGCAGAGAATTCAGGTTTTTGCGCAATATGCCACAATCTTTTATTACAAGAAGGCAAAGTTTGCTCAAACCTCAATAGCATCAGAAACGCCTGGGATTGATGATATGTCACCACCAGAAATTTTAAACACAAAATCCAGCTTTTTCTGCAGGTAGAGATACAAGAAATATGACATCAAAATCAAGTTTGTTACATGTAAATGTAGTTATGAACAAATTTATAAATCTATAAATGTAAAATTAAGCCTCAGAAAATGTTACAAACCAATAAGATAGCAGCAACTTATCACAAACCTTTTCTCTTAAGGAATAAGAAACAGCTCCAAAACAAGGGAACTCGTCGACTAGCGGTTTGAAGATTAACCTGAAAACCCCAGTGAATCCAATATTTTTCACCTAGACGAACAGTTAGAAAAAGAAGATCTTAAAGCCTCTATTTCACTAAACAAAATTACAAGATGATAAGCAATCAGTTGATGAGCATTTTACCTGAACAGGTAGTGCAAGACCAACTCTGGTTTTGATATCAAGCACAATATTGGGATTTCCATCCCACTGAAGCTCCAACTCCAGAGTGATTCCCCCAGCTACACTTTCACTTTCAACCACGGTAACTCCTAAAGAGCATCAACTACATGTATAAGTATCAATGCCGAAATCCAGTCGACGAATAGGATCAAGCTTGTGCTAGTTTGTAAGCAATGAAGAATGAAGCCAACCTGTGAACTGTGGAGCCACAGTGCCAAGGGTCAAGGTGGAGAATTTGAGTGACGACAAGATGACTGGCCTATACTGTTCGAGTATCGGTTCCACATTGCTCTTTATCAGCTCTGATGCTGCCTAATCCATCACAATGCACCCAAAAGAAACAACAAAAAACCAGAAGATTGACTATTGAAGAGGTGAAACTAAAAGAGTGAGAAAGAAAAAAAAAGGAGAGGAGAGAACAAGCATTACTTCATTAACGTAAGGCCACATCTTTTGAAGATGGTGGTTAAGCCAATTCAACTGTAATTCGTAAAGATATGCTTGTTAGATATATACACATATGCATATACATAGAAAAGGCGGAAGAGCTCATATACTATTTCATGATATCAAATTTTTTTCGATGTGGGACATTTGACACTATTAAGCTTTTGGGTACTAGTAACTGTTTAATGTGATATCAGAACTCTAGTTAGGAGACATCCCTAATATTGAATCTGACCCAATTGCACGGTGAAAATAATATGCGCGAAACTTACCTCTACAAACCCAGCTTATATTTTTACCTTAGAGTAACAAATTCTACTTTCTGGATGTGAGACATTTGGTGCATGTGACATAAAGCAAACACACAAAGGGCAAAACACGAAGAAGAGAAGTTGGGGGGTTTTGTGAAATAAAACTCAACTTCTGGCGCTGCGTGAAGACGACCCAAGATGGATAATACTGGCTTGGGAGAAGTTTTCTTGAATCTTGCACTGTCATCCTTGCAAACGCTGCCACTGTCTTGGCCTAAAATCACACACAATACATCAACCAAGAAACAACAAAAAAAATTGAGAGAAAAGCAAACAAACATGGTGCAACAAGATTTGATTTGAATTGTAATGTACCAAATCTAAACGGCATTTGGATCGGATTCTCTCCGCCCGAGCAAAAGCCACGATCAACCCGATGCCTATGGCAATGCCAATAATCATTCCAAAGAAGAACCCCATTTTGTTCAAATTCCACAAGGATTTCCAATGCCAAGAATTTTACTTGTGCTTCAGAAATTATATTTGGCCACACAGAGGAGCTTCTGAGAACAGAGACATTTGGTCCAACATGCTTGGATTGGAAGTTGGTTTATGGTGGGGAAACTGTAGGGGCAGGGAGGGATTAGCTTTGTGTGAATGAATTGATAGGAGCATTAATTGAGTGATTAGTTTGATCTGAAAAGAAGGAAGTGATTGGTTTTTTATTTTTATTTGTTTACATGTAATTTTTCTCACCTTTTTATCGGCAAAAATAAAATAAAATAAAAAATAAATGAAAAGGGGAAACTCTTCTTGCCACATCTTTTTTCATGAACAATTTACTAGATGCAAGCTTTTTTTTTTTAACTGCACTTATGGCGTAATTTATAAATGCAATCTCTCTAGCATTTGGGAAAAAAAAATTATATTATGACCATACAATAAAAAATAAGATAAATATTTGTGTAAAACAGAACAGAAAATATAAAATAATAAACAGTAGGGCCATTAATGAGAACAAGAATTTGTAGAGATAATACGCCTTTGCGGTATCTGATTCGATTGATTTCCTATTTTAATTTTAGATATTTATAAAAATACCCAATCCTAGACATGTATTTATAAAAATACCCAAGCACTATTTAAACATAGAAACATACCCAAAATGGGTTTTGGGTATGTGTGTAATGATGGGTTTTGGGTATGTTTATAAATGGGTTTCGAGTGTGTGTAATGATGAGTTTTGGGTATGTTTATAAAATGTTTTGGGTGTTGGGTATTTTTATAATTTCAGCCCCCATTTTGGGTATTTTAGTGAAACTCCCTTTTAATTTTAGCCACAATCTCACAGGTGACCCAACAGTATTAACTGCCGGTTTGCCACGTGCTGCCGCCATTTACAGGCTTCAGGCGCCAATTGGACAGCAATGTCAATTTGGCCCACATCACCACAATTTGGTCTATTAATCAATTATCCTTAAACAAGAATTCTAGCTTTTAGGTGAGGTCTTATTTCTTAATTGTTGGATCAAATTAATAAGCCGTTAGATCAAATTGGTTAGTCTAATCCAATAATTAAGCGATAAGACCTCACCTAAGAACCATATATAAGGCCCTCATTATAGAATGACTCTAACATTAAATACATGGACTATTGACCCACAAACGCCAAAGGAATGTAAATTTTTTTCTTTTTTATTTTTTTTTTATTGTTTTTAATGTTAGACTCTTTTTTTCTTTTAAGTTTTAAGAGCATCTCCAACAATAATAGCAAATCAAATTCTTTAAATTAAAGTTTGTTGACCTACGTGGTAATTTGAAAAGCTTTGTATGCTACCTTAATATTTTGTGAACCAGTATCAGATTCTTCAATTCAATTAATGCAAAATTATAAAAAAAATAAAAAAAACATGTAAACCTATTTTATAGAGCATTTACTCAAAAAAAAATAATAATAATAAGTTTGGTATATAAATCTTTGTTTGGGGTTTGGAATATGCATCTCTTTTTCCTTATTCTTCTTAAACGTGTCAAAGCCAAGAGTACACTTGGCATAATACGCATGCATGCACGTACGTTTATTCCATGCATATGTTATTTATACCTGCTGCTAATATAATTGGCGACATGACTGATTGTGGGCGTGGCAAATCTTTTTGTCAAATCTTATTATTCTCTTTTCATCATCTCCATATCTCGGATGTTCTAGATTTCTAATTATGTGTCCTCTTCTCCAGAAATTCATCTTTATTTATTTTATTTTTTTTATCAAAGCATCTTATTTTCTTGTTTATTCTTCATATGAGTTTAGCCAAATTGGTTAGAGCAGATGTACTTCCTACTCTACACTCGAGTTTGAATACCTCACCCTATTAAAGTAAAACATAGCGAGTATAAAAATAAAAATAAAAACAAAACTATTACTATGCATATTTTTCTGGGTCAAAACTATGCGTAATATGTTAAAACAGTTAATCAGTTTAAAGTGGGTAATAATTAATTTCTACCTACAATCTGATAATTACATTGTGCTCAAGCTGTCCAATTGATCAATAATGCACATAAGTCAAGTAATATGGCCATTAAATTAGTTAGAAAGTTAGAAGAGTAGACCCACCAAATCTTTACCTACCGTTCGGTCTTAAAATAAACTATATTTGTAATAGGAAATTAAAGGATAAAATCTCTTCACGATTGAGAGAAGCCATGGAATTTATTCCTTTGTTTACATAATTATGCACCGTCCTTGATGTTGAAATGAGTTTAAGAAATTATTTGGTCAAGGCTGTTTTATATAATACTCGTATGATATTTTCTTCAACGATTATTCTCATTATTATACGGCTTTATAATTACCTAGATTATTGTCAATTGCATAAATTAAATAAAATGTCACACATCACTTGTTTTTTTTGTTGGTCTAACATTCACTCACAAATATCCAAGTGTGGTTTCTAGTAGAATGATGAGTGTATCTAAAGCTTAACACTTTCCAACAAGGAAAAAAATTAAATAAAAGTAAGTTATGCAACTTTTTTATTTCCAGAGAAATCGCAAAGTCACGGAAAATTTCTCCGAAAACGTCTCTCTCACTCAATCTCTCTCTCTACTCCGTCATTGTCACCAATTTCCAATACATCACCATAACCATCTCTCTCTCTCTCTCTCTCTCTCTCTCTCTCTCTCTCTCTGTGAAAGCTCTAAAGCTATATATAAAACTGTGAGCAGAGTGCTCTGTTTCAGGTTCTGTATACAATGGCGGGAAACGACTGGGTGAACAGTTACTTGGAGGCGATCCTGGACGTCGGTCCGGGCCTCGACGACGCCAAATCGTCGCTGCTTCTCCGAGAACGCGGTCGTTTCAGTCCCACTCGTTACTTTGTCGAAGAGGTCATCACTCGCTACGATGAGACCGATCTTCACCGCTCCTGGGTTCGAGTACGTTCGATTTCTCTCACACGCCATTTCTGTTTTGAATCGGATCGATTTTCTCTTTTTTTTTCAAAAAAAATTTTGTTTTCAGGCTGCCGCTACGGCGAGGAGCCCGGAGGAGAGGAACACGAGGTTGGAGAACATGTGCTGGCGGATTTGGAATTTGGCTCGCAAAAAGAAGCAGGTCTTTTTATATACATAATATATAATTCCCTGTTTTCGTTTAATTTGTCTTCTAATGCTTTTTCATGATCAATATATTAAGCTGCTTATCATTGCCTTATTTTTCTGATTTTTAACTGAGCAAATGAAAAAAAAAAAAAAAAAAGTGAAAAATTTTCATTAAAAAGGATAGAGAATTTTCAAATTTTCAGAAACTTTGGTTTGGAATATCAAATATCGATTGCTAGTTACATTGAATCATTCTCACTCACAGTTGGGATTTTGTCTTATTGCTAATTCCATTTCTTTTTATGGAATTTATGTTTTTTTAAAAACAATTTCTCTAGGCAATTACTAGGTGGAAGTGATTTTTTTTGTTTTAGTTTTTCCGGGAGGGGGTGGTTTAAGTTTTTGGCTTTAAAATGTTGCTGGTGTTGTTCTGCTACTTGATCAGCTTGAGGGAGAAGAAGCTCACCGTATGGCGAAATGGCGTCTTGAACGTGAACGAGGCAGGAGAGAGGCAACTGAGGATATGTCAGAAGACTTATCTGAAGGAGAGAAAGGAGACACAGTGGGCGACCTTTCAGCTCATAGTGATAGCAATAGAGGAGGAAAAATGAAAAGAATCAGTTCTGCTGATGCGATGGAGAATTGGGCTAGTCAACAAAAAGAGAAAAAATTCTACATCGTGTTAATAAGGCATGAACTGAGCTTTTTTTATATAATTTAACTTTCAGATATGGAATCTATCTGGTTTTTTTTCATACAGGCGAAAGACCAGTTAGTTATAATGTCTGAATAAAGTGATTTATGATATCTATGGAATGCATGGTAGTATTTGATTCTTTTTAACAAGCAATCTTCCTGCAGCCTTCATGGCTTGATCCGTGGCGAAAACATGGAGCTTGGTCGTGATTCTGATACTGGTGGCCAGGTAACTTTTGCAAATGGAAACTGTTATTTCCACTATTAATCTCGATGTGGTTGTGCATTTAATCGATGATTATTGAATGCATTTATAAACTGGATCTTAAACTTCTTTGTTACTTGCATTGGAGTATAAATGTTGTCATCATTATCAGGTCAAGTATGTAGTAGAACTTGCCAGGGCCTTAGGTTCAATGCCTGGAGTTTATCGGGTCGATTTGCTAACAAGACAAGTGTCAGCTCCAGATGTGGATTGGAGTTATGGGGAACCAACTGAAATGCTGAATCCAATAAACTCTGAGAATTCAAAGGACGAGCATGGGGAGAGTAGTGGAGCTTATATAATCCGCATACCATTTGGCCCAAAAGATAAATATATTCCAAAAGAAAACCTTTGGCCCCACATTCCCGAGTTTGTTGATGGTGCACTTAACCACATTATACAGATATCCAAATCTCTGGGAGAGCAAATTGGAGCTGGGCAACCAGTTTGGCCCGTGGCAATTCATGGACATTATGCAGATGCAGGTGACTCTGCTGCTCTTCTATCTGGTGCTTTGAATGTCCCAATGGTATTTACCGGTCACTCACTTGGACGAGATAAGCTTGAACAACTTCTGAAACAAGGACGTCAATCAAGAGAAGAAATAAATACTACATACAAAATAATGAGACGGATAGAAGCAGAGGAGCTAACTCTTGATGCCTCTGAGATTGTTATAACCAGCACTAGACAAGAGATAGAATCGCAATGGCGCTTGTATGATGGCTTTGATCCAATACTAGAACGTAAACTGAGAGCAAGAATCAAAAGGGGTGTAAGCTGTCATGGCAGGTTTATGCCTCGCATGGTTGTAAGTTTTATCTCTCCACAGTCCTTTATTAAGCTTTTGGCCTCCTTTGCACTAAAAGGACATTGTATCCAGTGATAGAAATGTTATTCGTACTAACTTTCAATTCTCGTTGTGTTGGTTAGGTAATACCTCCCGGAATGGAATTTCATCATATTATTCCACATGATGGTGACGCAGATGGTGAAGGGGAAAGACATGATGATAGTTCTACTTCTCCTGACCCGCCAATTTGGTCAGAGGTTATAGCTTTTCTTTCTTCTCATATTATACTTTCGATTTTTAAGCCAGATACATTCATGTTGTTGCTCTTTTTGTGTAATGTCGTCCATATGAAATTATGCATTGAGATATATGTTTTTTTTTCTTTGCTGTAGTTATTTTGATTATATTTTTAATATTTATGATTTTGTATTGGCAGATCATGCGTTTCTTTACCAATCCACGGAAGCCTATGATACTTGCCCTTGCCAGGGCAGACCCTAAAAAGAATATTACGACCTTAGTCAAAGCATTTGGAGAGTGTCGCCCACTGAGGGAACTTGCTAACCTTGTATGTTCAAATTTTTTAACTTTACCTTCCTACCATCTATTTCATAACTCCTGAAAAATCGGCGAGGCTTCCTTTACTCATTCAAATTTTTAAAAAGAGTGTTTTAAGAATGTTTTATTCAGTTACTCTCTCATTTTCTGTCATGACAGACACTGATAATGGGAAACCGTGATGATATTGATGAAATGTCCAGCACAAATGCCTCCGTGCTTCTTTCCATTCTTAAGCTGATTGACAGATACGATCTTTATGGCCACGTGGCATATCCAAAACACCACAAGCAGTCTGATGTTCCTGACATTTATCGTCTGGCAGCAAAAACAAAGGTACTTTTATTTCTTAATAGTAGTATTACAACTAGTTGAACCACTTGCAGATCCTCAAAGGATATAACAGTACCAAATAACTCAACTAGTGCCTGCTGTGTGCAGTTTTCTTTTAGGTATATGCCTAGTCTAGCTCAGAGTCGTACTAAGTTCAAGTTAGAACCAAATTTGGCTAGGCATGATTGTGGCGAGCACTTATTTGAGTTGAAGTTAGACTTAACTCTTCTGCCCAAGAAATCTGAGGTTATTTAATGTTGAAATCAATCCTGACTCTGCTCAACTGGTGGAGCTTTTTAATTTCCTATATAACAAAAGGAAAAGTGGCTATGCAAGCGTTTTTTGTATCTGCTCAAAATAACAGGAAAAATGGCTACCTCTCATATTACAATTTAAGAAGAGTAAAGATGGTGTTTAATGAAGAACTAAAGATCAAAAGCTCTTTTTAACTTGGCAACTGTATAATGCCTCAGAGGAAGGGGAATTCATAATGAATACCTTGGTTATAAATTATACTGAATCTTTGTTCTGTGGCGTAAATGGTACAGTATAGGAACTTTCCAGTTTCAATACTTTTAGTTTTGACATAGAATAATGTCTTTTAGGCCTATTCATTTTCACTTGGAAATCCATTTTGACGTGATATTCAGCTCTTGGACCAAGAAAAGTTATATGACTCAAGTTAATACATATGATGTGGGCTCTCTTTTGCAGGGTGTTTTCATCAATCCAGCTTTCATTGAGCCATTTGGACTTACTTTAATTGAGGTACATGTCTCTACCTTATCAGAGGAATACATGTTAAATGTTAATTTATATAAAATCCAACACAAGATCCTTTGTTGAATAGGCAGCAGCTTATGGTCTACCTATTGTTGCCACTCAAAATGGGGGTCCTGTTGATATTCATCGGGTATGTCTGTCCTGGAGCACATTCCTATTCAATTGAAAGATTCTCTCATTTGCTTAGTGGAGCTGTAGTGAGTTAAATGTTCAATACTATTATCAATACTGACTACTGAGTGCGGACAACTGAATTGCGACAGGTTCTTGACAATGGTCTACTAGTTGACCCCCACGATCAGCAGTCCATTGCGGATGCCCTTCTGAAGCTTGTTTCGGATAAGCAACTTTGGGCAAGATGCAGGCAGAATGGACTGAAAAACATTCATCTTTTCTCATGGCCAGAGCATTGCAAAACATACTTATCTCGCATTACCAGTTGCAAACCAAGGCAGCCACAATGGCAAAGAAGTGATGCTGAAATTGACAATTCAGATTCAGATTCACCTAGTGACTCTTTGAGGGATATACAAGATATATCTTTGAACTTGAAGCTCTCATTGGATGGTGACAAAACTGAAGGGACTGGTGCTCTTGATAATGCTTTAGAGTCTGATGAACGTGCCGCTGGAGGGAAGATTAAGGAGCAGAATACTGTTTTGACATTGTCAAGAGGTGTATTACGGGGAAGTCCAAAGGCTGGCTCAGCAGAGAAAGAAGACAATAATTCTGGGGTTGGTAAATTTCCGGGATTCAGGAAAAAGAAGTATGTATGTGTTATTGCTGTGGATTGTGATACAACATCAGAGTTTACTGAGATCATTGAGAAGGTTGTTGAGGCAGCAGGGAAGGACAAGGATGCAGGATCTATAGGATTTATACTGTCAACAGCCTTGGCCATATCTGAGATACATTCTCTTTTGATCTCAGGGGGTTTGAGTCCGTCTCAGTTCGATGCTTTTATCTGTAACAGTGGTGGCGAGCTCTATTATCCATCTTCAAGCTCTGACGATAGTCCTTCTGGGCTTCCCTTTGTGGTGGATTTAGATTACCGTTCACACATTGAATATCGTTGGGGTGGAGAATGTTTGAGAAAGACATTGGTTCGTTGGGTTGCTTCTTTCAATGAAAAAAAAGGAGGGCAAACTGTTACAGAACACAGATCAGGATCAACTAACCATTGCTATGCGTACAAAGTGAAAGATCTGGCATTGGTAATATCTCTTTCCGTTTCATTCATGAAAATCTCCTTTGGAAAAAAAGTGATATTTCCTCATCAACCCTCCATGTGCTTTGTGTGTGTCTTTGGGTCAAGGGTACCTTATTAAACTAGCTTTATATTTAGTGTTGCAAATTACATTTTACTACCTTATTACTTTCAGGTTCATTGCTTCATAAGAACTGCTTCTTTATTTCTTGCTTTTAAATTACTTGAGATGTCTATTATGTCATGACAGATTCCCCCTGTTAAGGAACTCCGGAAACTCATGAGAATTCAGGGTCTCCGTTGCCACGTTATATATTCTCAAAATGGTACCAGGCTGAATGTTATCCCTGTTTTGGCTTCTAGATCACAAGCTCTCAGGTACGAATGCAGATGCCATTTTGTTTCCCCAGTTTTTAGCCAGCAATTTATCTCTGCTGTTTGTTACTTCTATATATTAGAAATTGATTCAAACCACTGGCTCTACAGGCTATTAATTTGTTCACAACTTTCAAATTTTATTTTGTCCTGCTAATTAATTGCCCCATATACTGAGATAAGTCTAAATATTAACAAAAGGAGACTCACTCTGGACTTGATAATAAATATAAAAAAACAGAGATCTTTGCTCAATGATGTAGGAAAACAGAATGAAAGCTCATTACTTATATGCTTCCCTTCGAATCCATGATATCCTATTTCTCTCCTCTGTATCTTACACTGCCTCGTCTCTCTAAGGATTAGATAGCAATTGTAGTGTCTACGTCTCTTTTGTATCGCTAATATTTGGTCTCCAGGTATCTGTATGTCCGTTGGGGCTTGAACTTGTCAACCGCTGTTGTCTTTGTGGGAGAATCTGGGGACACGGATTATGAAGGCTTGCTTGGTGGGTTACACAGAACTGTCATACTTAAGGGAGTTAGTTGCGGTGCTCGTAAGCTTCATGCCAACAGAAACTATTCTTTAGAAGATGTATTCCCAAATGACAGTCCCAATATGACTCAAAGTGAAGGATGCTCCCAAGAAAACATAAGAGCATCGCTGTCGAAACTAGGGATTCTCAAGCGGTAGAACAACCCCAGCTCATGCACTTTCAGTGCTAGATTCCACATTCTCTTTAACCGGCCTTCTTGAACTGCAAATTACTCGAAAACTTCTTCTTTACAGTACTTGTATTGTTGGCATTTTTGCAACATGAGCAATTTGGATGCTCTGCTTTTGAGCGTGACCCTTCTATGCTAGGGATCAAACCACTTGTTTTAATTTTCTAGTTTTGTTCAACAGCAAAGGAAGTGTTGCTGTTCTCTATGGTTATATAAGTGGAGAACTGACCTCCACTGTTGCATATTCTCATTATGTAGATGTCTCTCTTACATTTAACTATGTGTTTTGCAATCATTAAGATCTTTTCTGTTACATGTGACGATAACTCGGGTCGATGCGGTTAGCCATAGCTTTGCTCTTAAACTTACTTTTGATCCTTTTGATTCATCTAAAACAGGCTCTATGTATAGGCTAATCTTTGTTTTACTACCTTAATTATCACTTTAATGCCAAGGCCACCCTTAGACTTTGGGGCTACAGATCCTTTTTGTTTGCACCCTCAAAGGAAATCCCTTTTGATCTTGTCAATTTCATTGCGGTTATGGCCAGGCTGTTTGGCTGCTTCAATAGCATAGTTGGGCATATATTGGATTACTTTCTCACTCCATTAATGTTTTACATTCCCAAAAATTGATAATAATTGTTCAAGATCTCAATCAAGGTTTTTTTTTTCCTAAGAAAATCTCAACAAATACAACCTTTTGTATTTTCTTTTACATCCTACACAGTACAATATATAATGATGACTCACCGGAAATGTGGAGGCCTACTCAAATACAAAATCCTTTTGAAATCAAACTAAGCGCCTAACAACTCCATTAATATTTATCCCAAAAAGGAAAAACAATAAAATCATATTAATTATCCCACAAAGGATACCAACCTAATATCAAGCTTTTCAGTCATTGCTGAAAGACTCATACTCATAGCAAAACACTCAACTTCAACTTCTCCTTCTTTTCTTTCTTTTCCTTTTCCTTTTTCCCTCTAAATAGAACAATAATTAAAAAGAGGGCAGTGAGTGCAGCCAGCCAGATTGTTTGGCCATGGCTGTCTCTGGTTGCACCCAAACTTGTTTGATATACCCTTCTCTTTTTCTCATCCTCGTCTTCTCTTTCGTGAACCCCCATTTCCACTTTTTCCCATTTCCATACAAGTCCAATGACTGCAACAACGATCTCTACAATGCCACCAGAAATAGTTCCATTCATAATGTGCCTCCTGTAAGTTACACAACTTGTATATATTGATCACATTCTTTGTGTTGGGCTCATTTTGAAAGAGAACAAGCAAAAGGAGAGAGAGAGAGAGAGAGAGAGAGAGAGAGAGTAAGATCATTTCTAGGATATGGCCTTATGGTGCTTTGTTGTGTCTCATGGCCAAAAAAAAAAATATATATATATATATATATATTTTAAATATTTTTTATGGGTTTTAATTTTGTTTTGTATATGCAGATGCAAGTGAGGAAGAACGTTAACCAATTTGAGAAAATGGAAGATGGGTTGGCTAGAGCAAGAGCTGCAATACGAGAAGCTGCTCGATCAAGAAGCTACACATCGTACAAAAAGGAGGCTTTTGTTCCCAGAGGATCGGTTTACATCAACCCTTATTCCTTTCATCAGTTAAGATTTTCTTATCCTATACTTCTCTTTGGTTAGACTTGGTCTTTGCTTTTTTTGACCATTTTTGGGTCAAATTCATCCGAGTAATTCTGAGTCAATGTGTGCCAACTCGCTTACCAAGCAGTTGCTATATGATAATGTTTATTGTTCTATTCCTGAAAATGTTCCATTTAGCTAATACATTACGTCTAAATCATTTAAACCCATTAAATAGGAGAATCCCTTTTGTGGAATTTTTTTTTGGTTGGTTGAAAATGAAATGACTTTAATGGAATTAATTTCCAATTTTCCCTGCAAATGAAATGATGATCTTTTTTTGTAACCCAAAAAAAAGTTGATCCGTTTTTCTCATTTAAAATACACAAAAACACATATTTTAGGGCATTTTCTTTGCATGATCTAGATAGGATACTGATTTAGATATCAAACAGCTTTCCCCAAAAGCTTAAGCTATCAGAAAATGAGCTAACAATGTATATTTTGTAAATTTTGTAGTTTATATATAATCTCTTAACAATGGCAAAAAGTCAGTGTCACGTTTTGGGCATCCCAATTGTTTGGGTTTTATAGAAACATAGCATGGGTGATGTAGTGGTGCACCATAGGCATTGAGTGAATGAGCTTTGCCTCTTCTGTGCTTACACAAACCCTTTATATTCTTCATCTAGTTCTGAGAATTGTGCACTCTAGGATTCTGATTTATGGTCTCCCATCCGCAGGCATTTAAGAATATAGTACCCTTAACTAAGTAAGGTTCCTTATGGAGAAAACATATGCATAGCAAAAAATGGGTGTATTTTTGTAATATTTACATGCATGCGTGACTCTGCATGCGCCCATCAACATGCAACACTTGTAGGCTTTTGTAGCTGTAGACTCTATGGATTCAAGGGCAGGCACCAAAATGGCAATCGGCACCGTTAATTTTTTCCCTGTAGTGTCTTATGTAGGTCATGCCTTTTCTAAGAAAAAGTTGACAATTACATTCTGAAATTCGCAGAAGGAATAATGAATGAACTAAAAGGACCACATTTCAAGCACATAATGTTTATTTACTCAAACGTATAATGTATAATTAATCATTATTATGAACAGGAGCCACATAGAGATGGAGAAGAGATTTCGAATTTGGACATACAAAGAAGGAGAGCCACCACTCTTCCAAGAGGGGCCAATGAACGACATATACTCCATTGAAGGACAATTCATGGACGAGTTGAGCGGAGAGAGCCCATTTTCTGCAAAAGACCCCGATGAGGCCATCGCATTCTTTCTTCCTGTCAGTGTCGTCAACATTGTGAGATATGTCTACAGGCCTTACACCACCTACTCTCGTGTCCGGCTTCAGAACGTTATTGAGGACTTCATTGGCATCGTATCGAAGAGATACCGTTATTGGAAGAGAAGCAATGGGGCTGACCATTTTTTGGTTTCTTGTCATGATTGGGTATGTCACTTTTCGAAAATTAGCAACAACCCAATAATCAGTAAATCTATTTGTACCGTATTTACTGATTATAACTATCATATACATGTAAAGTGTCTTGATGAATAAATATAGTACATTAAAATTACTCGAACATAATTGTCACATGTTTATTCAACTAATGATTCTCCTTGATTATTTGATTACATTTTCAGGCACCGGATATTTCAGCTGGCCACCCAGAGCTTTTCAAGAACTTCATTAGAGTACTCTGCAATGCCAACTCTTCAGAAGGTTTCCGGCCAGTCCGAGACGTCTCCCTGCCCGAAATCAATATCCCTTTCGGAGACTTAGGCCCTCCCCTCCTCACCCACCCCCCTAGAAACCGTTCAATATTTGCTTTTTTCGCAGGTGGCGATCACGGGAATGTAAGAAAGCTGCTATTCAAGCATTGGAAAAACAAAGACAAGGAAATCCAAGTCTATGATTACCTTCCCAAAACCCTAAACTACACACAGCTAATGGCGCAAAGCAAGTTTTGCCTGTGCCCTAGTGGGTGGGAAGTTGCGAGCCCTAGAGTGGTTGAGGCCATATACGCAGGCTGTGTCCCAGTGATCATTTCTGACTCTTATGTGCTGCCATTTAGTGATGTGCTTGACTGGTCTAAGTTTTCGGTTCACGTGCCGGTGGCAAGGATACGGGAGCTGAAGGCAATTCTGCAAACGGTTTCTGTGCATGAGTATTTGAGAAAGCAAAAGAGGGTCATACAAGTGCAGCGCCATTTTGTGCTCAATAGGCCTGCCAGGCCTTTTGATTTGTTGCATATGGTGATGCACTCAGTTTGGCTCAGGAGGCTTAATGTGAGGTTGCTGAGGTGATGCCAGGATGGGGGTTTTTGTGTACAATTGTGCTTTTTGTTTTTCCCTATTGATCTTGAAGATTAATGTATAGGATATTGTAGCCAGAATTTGTGTTAATTAAAGGCCCGTTTGATAACGATTTCAATTTTAGTTTTTAGTTTTCATTTTTTGTGCTAGAGTGTAGAGGAAAATGAGAGTGAGGATGAGAGGGAGGAGTAACAAAAGTAAAAACAAAATCTTGAAAGTGAAAACAATTTGAAATAGATTTCAGTTTTTAGTTTTTGTTTTCACTTTTGTTACTCATCTCTCCCATTCTCTCCTCTCATCTTCCCTCTCAATCTCATCTCCACTCTCATTCTCACTTCCATTCTCCATCTTTTTCCTCCATAGTCCATACTCTAGCACAAAAAATGAAAAATAAAAACTAAAACAGAAATAGTTATCAAATAGGCCCTAAGTAAATAAAATTTGTATTATTTTAGAAACAAGCTATGCTGTAGAAGATATATGCGTTAATCAAATAGGCTTCTTTTTCTTAGTAACCTTACATGCTAATATACTATAATTATAATCAAAACAATGTCATTTTACTATTTAAATTTCAGAGTTCAAATTAAGAAGATAAGTAAAGGGCGATTTTGAATGAGGTATTTTTGGATATGTTACCAACTAATTATTTGTTTAACAGTATTTCTCTTCTGAATATATAATAGAAGGGGCCCCAAATTCGAATCCCCTCTTTGTATGTGTGAACCGTTGATTCAGTAGATCCCACTCCATCAATTATCAGTTTGGTAATTGGGATTTTCATTTTTATTTTTTCATTTGGGAAATGTAATAAATTAAAGAGAAATGAAGAAAGTGTACAAAATTGGGAATTTGGAGGGAAAATTAGTTATGAAGCGCTCGAAACAACCATGACTTTGTAGACTTGTAGTCGCGTCAACCGTTACCCCTATAGGCATTAGCACATGATCGGCTTTCTCACTAGCTCACGCCCCATACTATAAGGATAGAGGGTCAAATCGGTCATTCCACTATCTCCTCACACCGTCACGCACTTTTAACTCCTCACTCACGCCTTCAAATTTTCTCAGTCTCAGAGCCATAACACAGAGAAACAGAGGGAGCGTAATTTTCCCAGGAAAACAGAATCGCAGCAACCAAACAGTCTAATTCATTTCTCTAGATATAAATTTTTTTACACTAAAACAGTGTTTTGAGATGGAGAGCCTGAGCTTCCATGTACAATACTCCTCGGCATCTGTGCTGCTCTCACTCTGCATTGCGTCGATCATCACCGTTTCAATGATCTGCGGCCATCATTTCGATCGTTCGGTTAGAATCTCCGGTGCGGAAGTATATCAGTACGGTCCAGTTTCGATTCCATTGGTTGAGGTCCGAGGCAAGGTCATTGCCGCCTCCGATCATCACCTCATCAGCTCCCATGCCAATCGCTCGAGTGATCTTCATCGTCACCTTCACATCAACGAGCTCGTGAATCAAACTGTAGTTGTAAGCTCGATCATCACTTTCACATCAATTTTTCATCCAATAATTCGAACCGCCATTCCGTTTGAAGTTTCTATTCATTTTAGCTAGCTCTGTCTTCTTTTTGTTTTTTGTTTATTAAAAATTTCCGTATATTTCTATTCTACTGTAATTTTGTTTACTTTTAAGCTTTTCGTTGTTCCTGAAATTAATGATCGATTGATGCAGAGGAAAATCCCCAAACCGAAAGCGAGCAGAGAGCAAGAGCTGGAACAGGGCCTCGCGCGAGCGCGAGCTTCGATTCGCCGGGCAGGGTGGAGCCCAAACCGTTCGTCAACATTCGACGACGACGTTTCGTTTCCCGGTGGATCAGTTGTGTATCGTAACCCCGGCGCATTTTATCAGTTGAGTCTACCTTAGCCACCTATTTAATTGGTTTCGTTTCCGTTTTCTTTTTCCGGTCGGAGTAATTAAATTTAAAAACTGGACATAATTGGAAAATTAAGCGTCAGATTAATAAAAGCTGTTGACTTCCATGCTTTGCTTGAAAGGCACCGTTTTGAGTGCGCACTCATTTCTGCTCTGCCGTAGCGCACACACACACTCTCGGATACTTGATTGCTGCTGAAAAAGCGCAGTGATGAACCGGGCAAGAAGAGTATATACTTCTGGGCGGGGCCCTCCTTCAATATTTAGCCTTATTTATGTCCATGCCCCTTGTGTTTTTAAAGTTGTCTTAAATTACCACATGTGCTTTGAAACGTCTCAAAATATCACATACACTTTTAATAACTGTCTCACGTTATCTATTCCGTCAGTATTAAGAGATGTTCCGTTATGTGATGTGACCCCCACTTCTTTTCAATCGCTTAACAATGGAGAGTAAGAGTTATTCAGTTTGAGAAAATGAGGTATTTATGTAAGAAGTGGAAATTGGGAGAAGAAGGTTAGGGTTTATGAAAATCTAAGGTGGGGTACGGATTTGGGAGAATGGTTACATCTCAATACCTGATCAATATTAGCACCACACCAAAAAATTGTGATTTTCATCTCAATACCAGATTCTCTCAAATCCGAACCCCACCTCAGATTTTCATAAACCCTAGCCTTCGTCTCCCAATTTCCCATTCTCACACAAATACCCCTTTTCTCAAATTGAATAACATTTACTCTCCATTGTTAAGCAATTGAAAAGAAGTGGGGGCCACATCATGTAACGGAACATCTCTTAATACTGATGGAATAGGTAACGTGAGACAGTTATTAAAAGTGTAGGTAGTATTTTTGAGACGTTTCAAAGCACATGTGGTAATATGAAACAACTTTGAAAGCACAGGGGACATGTACATAAATAAGTCTAATAATTATTATACATGCTAATTATTTTTGTTTTAGACATAATTAAATCAATAATATTAGAGACATCAACTTAACCCTGGTCACACGAACCGGCTCCACAAGTCGTAAGCCTCACAGAGTCGGCGGGAGTCGATATGCTAATGTGTGGGTTTATAGTCCATTTTATGAGAGACACTTATATGAAATAGGCATAACACTATTGTGCTATTTCCGGTCAATCATGGTATTCTACGCGTGATAAGTTTTTCACCTGGTAGTTTGTGATTAGTCAGAATAGCAAAACAGTGTTATCCCCGTTCCATACAAGTTTTTTTGACAAGTTGTCCTACCAACTAAACAACTACTATTATAAGTTGACATTTTGAAGTCTATTTACTCAAATTAAATAGCTAATTAGACTTAGTGGCCTATGTGGCCCACATGGCGGCTTCGACTGGAAGAAGAGTGGTGGAACTTAACAGTTGGGCCAATCGGCCATCACCATCTCTGATTGGTGTTTTGAATTCTTCCAGTCTACCATGCCCTCCTGTAAGGGACGGGGGCTGAATTGCTAGTTTTGATTTTCTGTTTTTTGTGGGTCCTTGATCGCTTGACTAGGCTTGCGCTTGACTACAGTGCGGTCAAGGTCTTTCCCGTGTACTTTTGTTGTTTCTTGGCTTTTGCCTGCCCGTGTCTTTTGGTTTTCTATCTAAAGCAATTTTAGACCCAAAAAATATAAAAATTAGACTTAGTCATTCAATAAGATTTTACTATGCATAATTACATATGCGGTATAATCAAATGTGTTAGCACTTTGATAAAAAAATAATAATAATAATGTGTCAGCACTTTATTGTGCTAATTAATCAGTAATAGTTATCTTTATTTTCGAGCCATAATTAAAATGATATCGATACATTCATTTATGATTATGCCATAATTGATGATTAGGAATGGGATTTAATTAACTCCGATGTTACTCGCAATCTTAATTAGGAGCTACCTTTGTGTTCATAGTACAACGTGAATTGACATATATACCCTTCTCCATTTTCCTTTTCCATAATGTATGCGTCCATTGCAATTGATTTGCAGGAGCTACCTTGAAATGGAGAAGAAATTCAAGGTGTATGTATACACAGAGGGGGACCCACCAATGACACATGATGGGCCATGCAAGGACATATACTCCATTGAAGGGAGGTTCATACACGAAATGGAGAATGGGGCAGTGGGCAGGAGGTTCAAGACCAAGAGCCCCAAAAGAGCTCATGTTTACTTCATGCCCTTCAGTGTGACTTGGATGGTAAAGTACCTCTACATGCCCTTCACCTACAACCTCACCCCTTTGAGGGACTTTGTGGCCGATTACGTGAGAGTAATCTCTACGAGGCACCCCTTTTGGAATAGGACTCGTGGGGCAGACCACTTCATGCTTGCTTGTCATGATTGGGTCAGTTCTCTCTCTCTCTCTCTCTCTCTCTCTCTCTCTCTCTCTCTCTCTCTCTCTCTCTCTCTCTCTCTCTCTCATGACTTTGAGTTTCTGCCTTTTGATTGATTTCTTTTTGCTTCTGTTTTGATGATCACAACTTTCTTGGCATGCTTGGATTGATAATTTTGGGTAGATATATAGTGAGGTTCCACTTGGGACCTCAGGAAAGCTTTTAAAATTGGAAATATATAATATGTTTGCACAAAAAGGATAAATGCTCATTCTTTGTATACCCTTCCCACCTCACATTATCATAGGTAACTTAAATATACTGAAAATAACATGTGGAATAGATATACCAATTGATCAGGATAGCGTAATCGCTTTCTTGCATTCAAGTTTGAATTTCTCTTTTTATTAATTAGAATACTTTAGTAATTTAGAGTATCAAAATTGTTTAAAACTAAAAAAAGAATTTTTGAATACCAATTAACTCTTAAAAAGAACCCCAGGTATTTTTGTTGGTAATGTTCGAATGTCTCAAAAGTTAAAATTCCTCCCTCCTTGATTGAACGGAAACTAAAAAATATAATTTCCACCCAATTTGGTAGGTGACAGTTGAAAGTTTCAAATTTCAATTTTGATTTGATACGATTGAAAATCAAGTTGAACAGCATTGAAGTTGAAAAGACTTGCATGTGGTGAGGCATATGAATCTCAAGACTATGTGAAACTTTTAAGCAAACATTTTTTTTCCTTCTTCCGAATTGTAATGAAATTTTCAATTATTTCAGGGTCCACATGCATCAGCTGGTAACCAATTTCTCTACAACACATCAATCCGAGTCCTCTGCAATGCCAACACCTCCGAAGGCTTCAACCCTCAAAAAGACGTTTCTCTACCTGAAATCTACCTCTACGGCGGCAACGTCCCCTCCAAACTCATCTCACCCCCCCCACCCCAAACCCCACGTCCCTACCTGGGGTTCTTCGCCGGTGGGCTCCACGGCCCAATAAGGCCTATTCTCCTGGCCCACTGGAAAACCCACGACGAAGACCTTCGGGTCTACGAATACCTCCCAGAAGGCCAAGACTACGCCTCCATGATGCTCAAGTCCAGGTTTTGTCTGTGCCCTAGCGGGCATGAGGTGGCGAGCCCAAGAATTGTGGAGGCCATTTATGCAGAATGTGTGCCTGTGATTTTGTCTGAGCACTATGCACTGCCGTTTAGTGATGTGCTGAGGTGGGAGGCGTTTTCTGTTAGGGTTGAGGTCTCTGAGATTTGGAGGTTGAAGGAGGTTTTGATGGCGGTGCCGGAGGAGAAGTATAGGTGGCTTGTGGAGAATTTGAGGGTTGTGAGGAAACATTTTGAGTTGAACCAGCCGGCTAAGAGGTTTGATGTGTTTCATATGATATTGCACTCTGTGTGGCTTAGGAGAATTAACCTTAGACTTGCCTAGATTGTTTTATTTCATTTATATATGGTGTACTTAAAAAACATTATTTATTACATCCCTATTGATTATATTGCTGATTAGATCTCTCACATAGATTACATATTTGAAAGAAGAAGAAGAAACATACGTGATCAACAATGCAATCAGTAAATGTGGTATAAATAGTTTTGTTCATTACAGTATGTATTTCCGTGTAATAGGTTGAAGCCAAAACAACATACACTTTAAGAACACCTGACACTAACATTGTTTCACATATATACAATTTCTACTTATTGATAAAGAGAAAAAAAGGAAAAAACAATTTGTGCTTAAAATTTATGTACAAAATCATCCAAGTAATAGTCCTAGCTTATAAGTCACTGGTAAATGGCATTTACACAATTGATCTCCTTCAATCCTTAAAATTATTATTTACAACCCTAGAAATAATACGGTTCGATATCTATATATGTACAGCCCTAGAATTAAATTGCCTATTGTCTACGTATGTACATGAATTCAATCATTTTAATTTTATACACATTCGTATAGTATACCACTACTTGATCTTAGCAAAATTGTTAGAGAAACGCTCAAGTTGAGATTTTAGCATGTCTCCAAAATTAGAGAGAGGAGAAGACCTTTCAGGTGAGCTTGGTCTGATCCGTGTGTCATTCTTGACTTGAACGTCTATTGGATTTGAACCCATTAATTCCCTTTTCATCGACTCAACAAAGTCCATGTCTACTACTTCATTTCCTGAAATGTCTCTCACATAGAAAGCGTTTACGGACTTTTCTCCTTGAGTTGCTACATCTGCTCGAACAACGACAAGCCCATTCTCTCGTAGAACCCTAGTTATATCAGAGAGCAATCCTATCCTATCATCTGCACACAGTTCTAGCCGAATTCCCTGTCAAAATATATATACATAGAAATAAATTAATGTTGTTGCTTATAATTATTATTCTATTACTTATATCACGTTACTTTGTAGATCACATCTTTTATCTCGTAAAAATAGACAATACTCACCTCAGAAACCCGACGCTCTATAGCAGCCTCTAAGCATTTTATAACTCTTTCTTTCTCGCTCTGAGTACACAAGGCATCCCCGTCGATATGTCGGATAAAATACTCCTATGAAAACAACATTAGTTAATATAGTCCCCCATATCCAATTTAGTCACCTTGTTCATCGTTTCTCAAAATGATCAAAACGAGACTCACTTACTTACCGTTTAAATTAAACAAGTCAAACTGTACATCTATTAATTACTAGAGAGATAATCTATTAGAGAATCAGTACCGAACGACAATGTGATCAGTAAATATGGTACAAAATAAGATACATCGTGAGTGATCAAGAATATATGAATATGTACCTGAAAGGCATAACCGTCCTGGGCACTTGCAGAAGCATGGAAGATCACATACTGCATGTCAGTGAGAGTGCACACAGTATCAAACATGAGCCTCCGCCGATCCTTACACTCAATACTCACCATAGAATACCCCTTTTCCTCACAGCTCTCAATCCAAACCACCGTCTTCCTCCTCTCCCCCTCACTGTACAACCCCAACGGCGTCCTAGGCGAGCTTTCAGGCCCGTCATTGGGCCCATCAAAGTCCCTGACAGAAAGCATGAGCTGGTGCAACCTCCTCTCTACATTGATGCTCATGGTTCCTTGATGAACATAATTAAGATCTCCTGATCCCAAGAGCCCTATGGTCTCTACTTCTTGTTGGCCATTATTGGGTTCCTTCCCGCACGGGCTGAGGGAGGTGGTGGCACGGAGAACGGTGATGAGGTGGTCCTCAATGGTGGCAAGGCGGCGCGGGTTGTGGTCAGTTGATTGGTCGGAGATTTGAGCCACACAGGCGAGGCGGGCATTGTGGCTCCATGCATGGGCTTCTACTATGTTGCAATGGAGGTCAGCTAGGGCAGCGGAGATCTCAGAGAACAGACCGGGCCGGTCTGTTCCGATCATTTCGATGGTGGTGTGGTCGGTAGGGTTTGTGGGTGAGAATAAAGTAGGGTTGTTATTTGTATAGGCCTTGGCTGAGTCCGGGGTGCCTGTGCTTGTACTTAAGGCCTGCATCATTAGGTCAGAGTTAATTAATTATAAGCGTGTTAGTGTTGACATTGTGATGATATATATGCAAAATCATTTATCAAGGCCTCTCTACCAAAGTCAATAATATTAATTAACTAAACTCATTGATCATGAAGAAACCAAATAATATAATCACCTTCTGGATATAGTTGATGACATTCTGGTCTGTAAGTTTGTTGCCGTGTTCATCTTTCACATGGAACACTGCAAATTCAAAGCACGCGCACAAATTATTATTGGTCATAAAATATTGATTATTTTATGAAATAAAAGTACTTGGATTAATTGAATCATATAAATATATATAAGAGAATTCATGCATATATATAATATATATTTACCATCCATGAACCATCCTGCATCAGAAGAAATATAACTTTTAGTGATGGTGAGGTTCACGTCTGTCAATACTTGCACCACTTCGAGGAGAAGCCCTTGCTTGTTCACGCTATCCACCTGCACCACATCATATACTATCATGAACTTCATCATACAAATATTTGGCTGGATTAATTAACTAATTTATTTATAATTAATTTACAAACCTTTATTATTGTGCAATCTTCCCAGGTTTCGTTGTCAATGCATACTCTACACCTGCAAATCAATGAAGCTAAATCAGAAATGTTGCTCCAGCCTCCAGAGCTCATGAGACCAGGGTTCAAGAGAACTGGAAATTTCGATCACTTACGTAGGGCCATATATCCTCTCCGGGAGATTATCAAATTCAGGATCAAAGTAAGGCCAAGAAATTTTCTTCATGCTGCACATGCACCAGAGAGAGAGAGAGAGAGAGAGAGAGAGAGAGAAGGTCAAACACGAGGGAGGAATAATGAGTCAAAAGATCCAAAAAATGGATTTGAGGCTGTAAAATATTGTAAAACAAACTTAAATATATATAGCTGACCGCAAATTTTGGCAAAACAACTCAAACACATGCTTAAATGGATGGATATGGATATGCTCAAATAATTGTTAGAGCAACTACAAACACGTTTACTACAATTAATGCAACAATTTCGGCCGAACTTAAGAGCAAAAGTGAGACAATTTCCAAAACAAATTTAAAGTGAGATTATCTGATCATCATATTTGTATATCCAAGTTCCAGATATACATACATGATCAAGTAGCTAATTTGACTTGCAATGGGTTTTGGATATAAAATTGCATTCATTTTAAAGAAGAAGCAAAAGCTAAAATGTTCAGCTTACACAGGTAATGTAGTGGCTAGTAGTGGAACAAGCTTAGCGCATGACCAATTTGCCCAGCAATGCCACAGAGAGAGAGAGAGAGAGAGAGAGGAATGGAGAGAATCTCAGTTCTCTCTCTTGACAAACAAATGAGGTTTAGCTTATGAGCAACAAATTAATTAATCTCTCAATAAATATATATATGCAAGAGAGAGAGAGAGAGAGATTGCTGGGTTCTGGCTGGCGATAACTATTTTGGGTGATTGTGAAATGAGGGGTGGGATTAGCTTAAATAGGTTGGCAAGTTTATTTGTTTGTGTGTGGAGAAGTGATGAGTTCGAAGACAAATCATACAAAAAGTATAATTTTCCTAGTGCGAGAGGGACACGTAGAGAAGTCAAATGAGATTTATCTGGCCACGTTTTATTTTGATTATTTCTTCTCCCACAACTTGGTCATAGATAGAGCTCTTTTATTTCCACATAATTTCCTACCTTCTTGGATCCCTCCCCTCTTCCCTCTTCCCTCTTCTTGCCATGGAAACCCCCCTTGCAAATCACTGACACACGTCACCAAATTATGTCACAAATTTTAGTCCTCTCTCTCTCTCGCTCTAGATGCATGCGATGAAATAGCAAAGCTTATGGATGACGTGTTTCTTTTGTTCAATATATATCTACTTTCACCTGTAATTTAACATAATAATATTATACAATAACGAAATTTAAGGTAATGCATTTTGACATGGACCATTGACTTTCTGCGGAAAATAGTTAGTAATATGTATCTGTATATTTGATTGATAGTGAGGTGTCAACAAAATTATGATATGCATGAAGCAAATTACACAAATATTTTCCTATCACGTAATTAAGATGGGTGTGTCAATTCAACAACAAATCCACGCGGTTCAACTGTACAAATTGATCTTGTGCACTTTCAAAGGGGCTTCAGGTTGCATGTAAAAATTTTGTTTTCCTTTTGATCAATGTAGCAAAGTTGGCTCCATTTTCTTCTTTTTTGTCTTTTGGGTTCCAAAGTAATTTAAGTCTGTTTCCTAACCCTCACGGTACGCTAGCAGTTTAGTCAAGGATAACGCAAATCGATCCCATCTTGTGATAATCATTATCCGGCTGAGTCATAACCTAGCCGTTGATTTCTTTACCTTCGAGGAAGAGGGCCCCATACAGGACTGTTGTAGTCTGTGTTGTCTTGCCTCTTCTAGGGCTAAAACGTACGTGAGGAAAGAGACAGACACAAATGACATAAAATGCGGCCCAGAAGTTTAATCGTGGGCATCGAGTGATTGATTTCCTTTCGGGCTGAGATTGATCGAATAGTTGGTTTGCCTCAATGACAAAACAGATAAACTGCCTCACCCTTGAAAGACCCTAAAATTAAGTGAAGATAAAAGAAGTTGAGAAGAGTAAAGAGATAAGCTTCAAAAAATAAATTGAACACATGATTAACAAAAAATTTCAAAAAGCCTATAATTAACTTTAAGGGAAAAATGAAAAAGAAAAAAGAAGGGGGGCAAATGAGCATTGGCATTTGCAACTGTTACTGTTAGTTATATCGGACTCCCTCATAGCCTACCTACGCCTTGCATCTTTCATCATCTTATTCCTTTTTCTTTTTCTTTTTCTATTTTTCTATCCCACTCGGTTCCAACAGCTCAAACAGCCAAAATGCCAATAAGTAACTCAAAAAAATAGCAATTTCACCCAACTCAATTGGGCGAACAAATGCCTGCATCGGCACGGAGAGAGCTATGACCCCAGGATCTAAGAATGGTTGAACCAGGGTCCAACAGCACCATTCACATGCCCATTGCTATGGATCCCAACACCATTTGGGATGAGTGAAGGAGGCAATCCGACGGCCATTTGGGGCGGTGTCGCAGGATATAACCCATGATTGTGTTGGAGGGCGTGAGGGCTCACGAGAGGACTGCCCGCTGGACTGCTTTTACGCTGCTGCTGAAGGGTATGGATCTGCCTGAGCCCTTCTTCATGAATGCGTGACAGCGTCTCCAACTCCTTCATTGATAGAGCTTCCAAACCAGCCCCATACAGAGGAGCATGCCGGGACATCTCTTCCTGAAGTGAAGCCTCAAGGGTGTGAATATATTGCTGCAAGAGATAAGGTCGCACCAATCAAACCACATTCTGATATTCTTATGGTAAATCAAAATATGAAGCTTAATTCAGTAAGCACCACAACTAATCTGGTGATAAAACAGATCATTAGAAGACAAAGAGGAAGATAATGGTGAACATGAGAAAGAAGGGCGGGGGGGGGGGGGGGGGGGGGGGGGAAAGCATTGGCTATATTGAGGCAAAAACCTGGCAGGCCTGCAATTTTGATTCCATCCCATCGATATAGGCTTCACACCGAGCAACTTGCTCTTCCTTCTCCCGTTTCTCTCCTTCTGTTTGTCCCACTGTTTGTGTCAACTGCCGTACTTCATCCTCAAGAGACTGCCGAATTTCCTCTCGGGTAACATTCTCTGTGGCATACCGTTTAAGTTCTTCGTCAAATCTTTTACGGGCAGCTTCAGCGCTCTTCAACCTTTCAGCAAGAGCATTTTTCTCCTTCACCACTTTCTGTCACATTCATCAATTGTAGTTAGAGAAAGGCATGGCTCGACACAAAAGCAAGATACAAAAATCACCAAAAAAATTGTATCATAGAAGATTTTTTTATATAAAAAAAGTCATTAAATAGGTATGATCACTAACATTATTTAAACATGCAGATCCATAGAGTAAATACTTTTCGAATTCATTGCCAAAACATGATCCAGAAATAGCAAGAAGAACCAACTAGTGAAGGATCCAAAATCACAATTCATAACAAGATGTCAAGACTCAAAAGTTAAACCTCAAATGGCATGCATACAAAAATTGAACACAAGTAATAATAAAAAAATAAGCCCAACATTAAAACCTAAAACTGATTGCTGGTGCATCAAATGACCAGAGATGAAAACATCAATTACATAAGAACACCAAACTATGTAAAAAGGCTGTGAGGTCATCAGAGATGACACGAAAGAAAAGCAATTTATACCTTCAATTCATCACGTTTTCGGGACTTCAACTGAGAGATTTGCGACTCTGCATCATGAAGACGATCCTGAAGCACTTTCCTATCTGTAGTGAGCTTTCTGATTTCATCGTCCCGCTCGGAGCGATGCCACTCAAGCTGACTCTCAACTTCTTGTATTTGTTCGGAAAGTTCCTTCTTTTCACGAGCAAAGCGGTCAATATCAGCCTTCATTTCAGACTGCCACATCATGACATGCATCAATTCTAATATTCCCCGAAAAGAATAAACAAGATGCGATAATCCTAGCCATATCACCAGTTAAGACAACAAGTACCTTAAGACGATTGATAGTAGCCTCAGATTCACTCAGTTTTTGCGATATAACAGCTTTTTCCCTAACCATATTAGCATTTTCTGCTTTCCTTTCTTCACGCATGCGAATAATTTCATCTTCACTGGCACATAACTGGTGCCAAAGAGCAGCCCGATCAACATTTGCAAGTTCAGCAACCTCCCGCATCATACTCAAAACTGGTCTAATAATTTCTTGCTCCTCAGAAGCCAAAGTCACCAATATATCTAAATCTAGGTCAACTTCACGGCTACTATCTGTCGTGCTAGTAGCTCGGTCAACAAGTCTCTTTAGCATTCGCCCTCGACAAGACTCATCAGCATACCATTTAAATAATAATGTATACAGCATCTTCACAAATCCCTTAACACAAAGATCTCTAGAAAGGGCCAATGTCTCAGCAAGGCCAAGAACTGAAGTAAAATCGTCCTGTTGGACTCTCAACTGTTCATTGGCTTCTCCCTCCACTACAGCATCTGGCTGCTGGAAATTATCTGCAACAAATCTAGCATCAAGATTCAATCTTTGAGCAAGGCGCCTTTCTAAAACCATGGCCACAGAATGAGCCACAATGGCACCACGAGCTACAGCTCTCTCAAATGTTTGAGAGGCTTCAACAGCAAGACAAGGTATAGATAACATCTCAATCAAGATGTAAATGTCAGAAAAATGACGACTAGCACGGAAAGCCTGCTCATCCACCAAATGAAACCGTTCAGAACTAGGTCCATGTTCACCAAACAAGAAAAGACCAGAATGCAATGTTGAGCAACTGTCACCCATATCATCATCACAATCAATATCTCTAAGTATGGTTTCAGCAACATCTCCCCAGCTATTTACAGTTCTACTCAAAAATTCAAGAACACAAGGAGAAACATCGACACCCAAATTCTTTAGCCTAACACGAACGGATCTGACCTACAATGGTGAACAAAGAAGGTTAAACATGCTTAGAGAAAAGCACGTCAAAACTAGAGTAAAATAATATAAGGGGGTCATTTATTTATTTTTTATATTCTACTAGGAATAATATAATAAAGTACTTCCAATATTCAGAATAAGTTATATGCATACCGCTTCAGGGAGGTGTTGGCACTGGGATGCAGCTTTAAATATAAAATCTATAGTTGCAGCAAGCGGCTCATCATTTGAATCTGACAAAAACTCAAGAGATTGAGATAAAACTCGTTCCCAAACTTCACTGCCACAGTCCAGTTGACTAAGAGCACCAAAAACCTGGGAAGCAAGATAAGATAACTTAAACAAGAAGAATGTAATGAGAGACTAAGTTGTGCAAACGTGCACAGACTAGCCATACTGTTTGCCAGAAGACATATTCCAAAGATGCTTTTTTAAATAGATATTTAACCCATCCAGGAAAAGGATAGTAATCTTGGGAAAACAATAAGTAAATGAATAAATGGATGGGCCTTCGGAGGAAATCTTACAGGTGTCCGCAATGCAGGCTCTGCATCTGGCTTTTGAAGTCGTTCTATAAGTGCAAAAGCAGCAAGTGGATGCTCTGAGTGCTCCACCAACTTAGGCACCAAAGCAACTAGATCGGGCTGCAAATGCTTAGGAGCTTTATCCAGTACAAGAGAAATCTTCTGTGCAGACTGAGGTCTACGTCTTGGTTCCGGGCAGCCTTGTGGAACAGCTCCATCAAGAGCTCTTAGTGAGTTTACAATCAATCCTAAGAGCTCCTCAGATTGCTCTGGCCACTTGGTCTAATTTTCAATTTCTTCAAACAGTCAGTACTATCACTTAAGCAAAATATTTAAAATACTTGAGGAACAAAGTATCGTACCTTAGAACGAAGAGACACATTCTCTGAACCCCCGGCAGATGTTTCTGGGGGAGAAATTGGATGCCCAGGATGAGGTTTTGCAGGTATACCAGACCCATTCATGTCAGAGCTTTGAACAGCCGAAGCACTACTGCTAGTTTCATCAACACTGGTATCCAATCTCTCATATACAGGACAATGCACAGATTCTGCAGCTCCATTTTCTCTATCCGATTGCAGAGGACTAGCAGCTCCACTTCCATCTGGAGACTTTAAGTTTGTATCAGACAAATCACCATTAGAACTCGCTTCTGTAGGTTGGCAACACTCAACCATAATGTCCAAAAGTAAATCAATAATAGCCTGCTGCAGAACTTTGACTCCCATTAACAAATTCATCAAACTAGGGGAAGATTCATCATTCTTTATGACTTTCATTCCATCACTGCTACCAGACAGCTTGGTTGGAAGTAGCAAGCGCTTTACTTTAGCAGGGTCATCGAGATAAACACGGAGTCCAGTCAGAAAACCAGCAATGGCGCCAGCATCCATCAGCAGCTTTTCTCGTAAAGTGACCTGTGGCTGTGAAGGATTATCTCCATATGTGAGGTGAAATCCAGCTCTAGAAAGCAGGTTTCTGAAGATATCTTCTTCATCGCCACCTATTCCTTCACTATCTTCAGAATCAATGAGCTCATCAGGATCTGTTGTTAATGCATCCTGATCGTCCTCTGAGGCGAACACCTGACAGAAAAGTACACATCAATACAGGCATAGCCAAACACCATAAAATAGTGGAAGGATGAAAAAATATAACACTGGTTTTAGTCAAATTACGTTCCTCCAATAATGAGCCAAAGGACGTATAACTTAACTGCTCCAAGTAAAATTGAAATATTACAGCTCAAGGCAGAGACATGACATGGTGAAAAACGTACTTGTACCTTATCCTCAACTACATTTTTGTACAAAACAATTGGAGTGAAGTAAACACACTTACATCAACCAACCCATGTAACTCTTTGAATGTATCCGAAACCATGTTAGCTAAGAAATCAATTAAAAATGAAAGAACCACACATAACTGCCCAGAAAATACAAAAATCCTTATCTCAAGCTCAAGATTGGTCAGCATTCAAGAATGAAGAAACTTCAACATCAGACAGAATGCCATTTAGCATGCTAAAGTAGTAAAGTTTAAAAGGGACCAAGTCAATAATAATTAGCAGGCAGTGTATAACTGTAAAAGGCCTGTAAACACTAACCTCTAGGTCTGAAAACTCAAACCAAGGACAGCAGTCTAATATTTCACAAACAAAAACAACAGTATCACGAACAAGAAACCCTGCATCTGCTTCCAACATATCTGAAACCTTCATGAATTGCAAAACAGAATTGTTCCAAGTCTTTGTACATATAGAAGACTCCTTCCACACAGTTTTGGCAGGGTTCTTTTGATTCACAACAGCCATCCTGTATCTCACCCAGAAGTTTTTATCCAGATCACTACCAACTGACTGGTCACTCTCCAAATAAATGCATATAGTGTCAAAGGACTCATAGACACCTGCATCAAGGAAAAACAAACTGTCAGTAAGATTAAGAAATGCAAACAATTGAAACACCCTTCTAGTGAAGAAAATGTGCGACTGATGCTTACCAATTCGAAGCTCACATCCCCCAGCTTGAAAGAATTTGCTAAAGATTTTTCGGGTCTCCATTATTTCCTTAAAAGATAGGAAGTTCTCCACCTTCCACGTAAATGAACTTCTTTTCGCATTCTTATCCATCTGGGAACCAGAATTGCTTGACTCGGTATCCTGATCAGTTAAATCCTGCATAATTGACGTCTCTTTCAATATGAGGACCTCCGCAGAGAATACAACAGTGTCCTGAACAAGAAACCCTGAATCTTGATCAAATAGACTAGTAAGTGTCACAAATTCACGCCAACCCCAATCCTTTGCAGCTTTGGAGTAGCGGTTCTGAGACTCCTTTGTGACAGACTTCTCCTCCAACCTCTGATTCACAACCGATAAACGATGACTCACAAAACAACTCCAGTCACTGGAAGTGTTCCGTGAATCTGTAACTTCAAGGAACACTGAAAGGTGGCATGGTGGCTGAGACTGCCCTGATACCACAAAGAATATCTTTTCATCAGTTCACTCTCTTAAGCACAAGCTACGCAATTTTTTATGTTGTCTATCACATTAAAAAATTATCTCATTCCAACATGGAGAATATCAAAATTTCCTTGGCATACACAACCCTATGAACAAAATGAGCATGCCTCAACAATGCCCAAGTAACATCAAGCACACGGAGCAGAGTTTAATCAAAAGATGCAAATCATGGTGGCTTATGCTATCTTTGATAGCATTAATACATACCAGATTTGCAGTGGCCCATGATGCCAAGTAACTACAGATGCAGCTCCAATACGTTCAAGTGGTGGGATTATACAGAAGGACATGTAAAACCATTTTCAAATAGGATGATAAAGGTACTACTAGTCCTCAAATATCTGTATGTGAATGATGTATCACATGGTTTCATAGCTTTGCAACACATTAATTCACAAAAAGAAAGAGTTATTGATGGTTACAACCAATTATCAAGAATAAAACAACAGAGAATTCTCCTGTGCAATAACGATGCATACCTCGGGGATAGACAATGAGCCGACAGTCCCGATTCCCAATCTGAAACCTCCTGCTCTTGATGCAAAGACCCGTTATCTTCCTCTTCTTTAAAAGATCCTTCAACCTTGTGAAATTTTCAATCCTCCAATTGAATTTCCCCATGTGACCATCCAACTTCCTTGCCCCACTACCACTCCTCCCTGCAATCAACCCCCCATTCTTCGAAAAGCTACTAAACTCCTTTATTACATGAAAGGATGTACTAAACACCGCGGTATCATCCACCAAAAATCCCGACTCGAGCCCAACAAAATCTGACATCTTCATATAATCATTCCACCCCAAACTCGTGTTATCCCCACTTTTATTATCAGCAGCAAACCTCCCATACGAGTCCCTATGCATGTGATTTGACCCCGGCTTCTGGTTCAACACTGACATTCGAAACAAACACCAACAACTCCTATCAGACAACACAACCGTCTTGTCTGTGTCCTTACTCTCCAAACACATTGACAAATACTCCACACCATTCACCGAGCTCTGATACACACTAATCCTCAAATTACACTCTCCAGCAGGAAACACCGGGCTCATTATCTTCTGAGTCTTAATCATTTCCTTAAACAGACTGAAGTTATGCACTTTCCAAGTGAACTTGCCACTCAACACATCAGAAACCGGTCCGGCAACCACTGAACCGGACATCATCATCGAGCCCGCAGACGACTGCAGCTCATTGTTATTATTACTATCTCGCGTGAAATTAACGGACTCATTCAATATCAATATATCGGCGGTAATCAAAACGGAGTCGGTATTGAACAAATAACCTAATTTCGAATCAAACACAGTAGAAGAGGGCGTGAAATCGCACCAACCGTGAGATTTCTTCTTGCTCGAGAACCGATGCCATGAATCGCGATGAATGGTCTTGGAATCATCCGCGAGGTTGACGATGGCTAGCCGGTAACTCGCAAAACAGTCCCATTTGGACGACGAGGTGCCCCGAGGATCCATGATTTGGAGGTATATGGAGATGTACCCCGGCAAAGCCTGCGAGTCACCCTTAGGGTATATTAACAACCGGCAATCGTATCCTCCCACCTCGAAGTACTTGCTCCACAGTGCCCTAGCTTTGATTCTCGGGAAATTCTGGACCGTCCATCGGCAAACCGCAGAGTACTCGCCTCGCCGATCGACGGTCACGCTCTCCTGCGCCCCGCCACCATCCCTGGACCCCACGGCGAGGTCCTCCGGCGCCGCCGCAGGTATCGACGGAAGCTTATCGGAGGCTCCCGAATTCGGCGACGACGTGGCGGGCTGTGATTGGTCCACGGAAGTGGATGCGGAGGACGACGACAACGACGACGATGATACCGCCTCAGACGACGAGCTCTGCTGATGCTGCTGCTTCATTTGGGGTTTCGTTTTTGTTCGCCTCTTCTTCTCTCTTTATCTCTATCAGTCTCTGAATGTTTTTTATTTCTCCTTCTTTTTTTAATTTTTGATCAAATTTTTTTGTTTTGGGGAAAACAGAAGGAGGAGAGAGGAGGCTGTGGTGACCTTTGAGAGGGTAACAAAGAAGAGAGAAGACACGTTGGACAGTAAGCGGCGCATCATAGTTCACCTGCGCCTTCCCTCTCCCTACCCTTGCCCTTTTTTACCTTTTTTGTGTTAATTTTTTTCCTAGTTTTGCGTCTCTGAGGTTTGGCTGGTTATAATCCTCTGCATCCAGGTGTTATATCGTTACGTGAAAACTAGGTTTGTCGCTTTGTCTCGGCCGTTGATCTGGTGACGTAGGTGCACGTGCTATCGGACCCGCAGAGGTCGTGGCCCCAATTGGGGAGTTATGGCAGCACGTGCTTCGGGAAGATCCGCTGTGGCCTGGGCTGTTCGTCTTCTGCTGGGATAGGGCCACGTCTGCAGTACCAAAAGTTTTGGACCAGTAATATTCATGGGTCGCATGATTCTAATGATTTTGCCGCTTTTTTGAGCATCGCATTTCTTCTTTTCTTTTCTTTTTTTTTCTTTTTCTACAAATACTTAGGGAGCTTTCCCTTACCGTGTACCGTACTTTTAGATTTGGTGTGCCAACTAATTACTTACAGTTTGCCCTTCGTGCTTATTTATTAGCTAAAATGTTATTTGCAAAATTAAAATTACAGATGTAGTTTAAGTCAGAGAACAGTGCACTTCATTTTCGTCCTCTAATATTAAATTAATTAAAATAATTTAGACTATCATTTGTACTAAAATCAAAACTTACTCTTAAACTCGTTTTACATTCTTTATTCTTCATTCCTCTTTTGATGTATTCTTTGTTTGTAATAAAAGGATAAAATTTTGGAAGGTTAAACCATAATTTTTTGGCGCGATGGTTTAATAATCTTTGGTGTTAATGCATATATAACTTCGTGATCATGGTATAAGACATAGCTTACAACCTTTTTAATTTGGGATTATACTTTTGTATTTGAGATTCCCAAATAATCAATCAACGATCATATATCTGTTTCTTAAGAATCAAATTCTTCAAAACAATAATGTAACTCAATAATTAAAAAATAATAAAAATAAATTGACATCCGCTTCAAACCTAATTTAATTTCAACCTATACATGCAAACAATTTTTCACACATATCATATTCCATTCGGTATCTTAATATGAGTAAACTAACACTCCTTGGAATTTTTTATGTTTTCACAAAAATCTATGAGGTTTCAAGAATTACACGAACACCCCATGAGGTATCATAAAACCCTTTTTCGTTGATTTGTCGTTTAAAAATTGATGATTTCATTAAAAATAATAATAATGCAAATGACAAAATTAACCTCAATAAATGCCCGTGCAATCTAATCTCAAAGACTACCTTTGTCATTCTCATTTGTATAAATTTCTTATATAAACTCATTAATCTTTGGAAGAAAAATCAACATAAAGGGGTTTTGTGAAAATAATTTAAAACCTCAGCGGTGTTCATGTAATTTGTGAAACCTTAAAGAGTTTTATAAAAACACCAAAAACCTCAAAGAGTGTTATTGTAAATAAGTCATCCTAATATTATATATCAACCATCATGGTTTCCACTCTTGGTAACATGACAATACGTATCTAAATTGAAAAGCCCACAAAATGAGAGCATTAAAATAATAGTCAATGTGGAAACCAGTGGTTGATCAAAAATTCCATGAAAGCTTCACAAAATGAGAGATTGGTGATACAATAAGACCAATGATCATTTGGTTTTGTATTATTATTCTCCACTTTGTTAAAGTCTTGGGGGTCTTGCCAAACTCCAAAATATGACCTCCTTTTATTGAAATTAAAATACTCTATACTTATATAATGAGGGATGCTACCCATATAAATTGTCTTCAACATTAAAACATATAATATTTCACCAATGAGTACGAGTAGAAGTTATAAATTTCAATCTATTTTGTCGCCACCCACAACTCAAGATTCTTTTTATTTAGAGAGATTCCTCAATGCGGGGTTTCGATGTAGAATACAATTGAATAGAGCATGTGAATGCTTACAATTAGAGAAAAACTTAGTCGTCACGAATTCATACTCATTTGCTGTCTCTTTTCTCATTGACGGTACACTTAAGGAAATACAGAGAGAAAGAAAGGGAGTATGAGCTTGTGAGATGCAAGCTTTTATCCCATAGTTGAGTGTTTGAAAAGCCTTTCACATATCACATTATTTTCGAACTTAAAGCAACCAAAAAAAACATTTGAATAGAGAATTTGCAAATTACACACTCTAAATCAATATCCTTTGGATTGCATTTCCAAGTACATTGTCAAAGATAAAAATCTGGTGTTTATTTTATTTTATGAAAGAGTTTTAAACTACGAAAGGGTTGCAAAATGTTTATTTTATTTGTTCTACAAATCTTCTAAAAAAGAAAATTGAAAAACCCTAGAGAAAACAGTATAACTGTATAATAACGTTGAGCCCACGTGTCAGCTCGCAGGGTCGATAGATTTGTGGAAGCTCCGTAATCCCCAGTGTGACTCGCACTTTTCCTTCAGCAACAGCCAACTCGGAGCCCTGACTCAGCCCCAATTCCTCTGACAGTTCATTACCCGCCTCGCCGATCCGACCCGGTAAATCGCTGTAAGATCGCCTAAGCTCTCACTCCATCATCCTCAATTTTATGTGTTTCTGCATTTAATAATGGGTTAAATGGATAGTTTTGACCTTGGACTTCGATTAGTAAATTGTTTGGATTCCGAGAAAAGGTGGGAAAGTAAAAGAAAGTTAAATTGCGAACCTGTTTGGGCCTGAAATAGTGTTTAATCTGTTTGGTAGGTTAGAAAAGCAAAAGGGTTAATTTTGCGTTAACCTCTAGCGCTTTTTCTCTCTAAGTAAGCGCCAAAGGAAGCAAATTCAACGAAAGAACGTCTTTCATTTTTTTTTTCTTTTAACATTTTTTCCCCATTAACAAGCTCTGGATTGTCCATTTGATTCTGGAATTGTGAATTGGTAAATCTTTGTTGTGGAATTGTGTTAAGTAGTTTGAGTGTATGAAGGGTTTTAGCCTTTTACATTGAAGATTTCTGGAAATACTTGCTTGAAAAATTAGCTCAAAGTGATGATTTTTTCACCATTTTACAATATTTGATTTTACTGTGTCTCACAGGGGTTAAAAACTAGTTACCCTTTAGTTCTTTTAGCACAATTTCTATTGAGAGGGGTGATAACATACTAAACTCACACATAGTACACAAATGATAGAACTTGAACCCATGACATTTCTTTTAGCACATTTGCTTCAAACCACTACACTAGTTTTTGGAAGAAGAGGACAATTGTTGTTTTTGGATCATTGTCAAACTTTATAAGAGAGTTTGACAAATGAATCAACATTTGTTGGAAAAGTATCTTAAATTTTTTAAAAGTTTTTGTAAAAATTCTTGTCTTCTTATGTTTGCCATTTCAGATGGAAGAAGTTTGTCTCAATAGTGAGCCAGTATTTGAGGAAGGTGATGAGTATGAGTTAGAGGGAGACTTCATTGAGCATGACAATGGAACTGGGGAAACACAAAGAAGAAAGGACCCCCCAGCACCCACAGTGGGTTTGGAGTTTGATTCTTTTGATGAAGCCTATGATTTTTACAATATCTATGGTAAAGAACAGGGCTTTGGCATCAGAGTAAGCAACTCATGGTTCAGGTCAAAGAGAAAAGAGCGGTATCGAGCAAAGTTGAGTTGCAGCAGTGCAGGTTTTAAGAAAAAGAGTGAAGCCAATAATCCAAGACCAGAAACAAGAACCGGTTGTCCTGCCATGGTAGTTATCCGACTGGTGGACTCGAAAAGGTGGAGAATAGTTGAAGTAGAGCTTGAACACAACCATCAGGTGAGTCCACAAATCAAAAGGTTTTACAAGTCACATAAGAAAATGATCCTTGCTGCCAAAAGCGCACAACCGCTGCCAGAGCCGGTGACAGAAATTCATACGATCAAGCTGTACCGAACGCCTGTTATGGATGTTGGGAGCAACGGATACTCACATTTTACTGAAAGTGAAGGTTTGAATTCTATTGATCTCTCTAAGCACTTGGAACTTAAAGAAGGAGATGCTCATGCAGTTTACAACTACTTTTGCCGCATGAAATTGATGAACCCTAATTTCTATTATTTGATGGATCTTGATGATGACGGGCGCCTGAGGAATGTGTTCTGGGCGGATGCCAGGTCCAGGGCTGCATATGGCTACTTCTGTGACACAGTTGCAATAGATACAACATGCTTGTCAAACAAGTATGAAATCCCCCTGATTTCATTTGTTGGTGTTAACCACCATGGGCAATCTGTGTTGTTAGGCTGTGGCTTCCTTGGCCATGAGTCAGTGGAAAATTTTGTTTGGATGCTCAGGGCATGGCTTAAATGCATGCTAGGGCAGCCACCGCAAGTTTTGATTACTGATCAATGCAAGCCCTTGCAAATTGCAGTGTCTGAGGTTATCCCAAATGCTCGGCATTGCTATTGTTTGTGGTATATCATGCAGAAAGTTCCGGAGAAGTTGGGAGGACTGAAGGGCTATGAAGCAATCAAGAGACAATTGCACAAATCAGTCTATAATTCATTGAAAATAGCTGAGTTTGAAACTTCGTGGGCAGAAATGATCAAATGTCATGAACTGGGAGAGAATAGATGGCTTCAGATATTGTATGAAGATCGGCAAATGTGGGTTCCAGTTTACTTGAAAGACACATTTTTTTCCGGAATGATCCCTATCCAAGAAAACGAGAGCTTAACTGCATTTTTTGATGGTTATGTACATAAACATACGTCGTTTAAGGAATTTGTCGATAAGTACGATCTAGCTCTGCATAGGAAGCGCATGAAAGAGGTGGTGGCAGATCTGGAGTCAAGAAGTTCAAGCTTTGAATTGAAGACGAAATGTAATTTTGAAGTGCAGCTATGTAAGGTATATACAAAGGAGATTTTCAAGAGGTTCCAGTTGGAGGTTGAGGGGATGTACTCCTGCTTCAACACGAGGCAGGTGAGTGTGAATGGCCCTATAATAACCTACATAGTCAAAGAACGAGTTGAAGTTGAAGGAAAGGAGAAGGAAGTCAGATGCTATGAGGTTTTGTACGAAACAACACAAGTCGATATCCGATGCATCTGCAGTTTGTTCAACTACAAAGGTTACCTATGCAGGCATGCATTAAACGTTCTAAACTATAACGGCGTGGAAGAAGTCCCATCGCGCTACATTCTGCCGCGGTGGAGAAAAGACTTCAAGTGCAGGTATCTTCTGCATCATGGCTCCAGTAATATTGATGTGTATAACCCAGTGTACTGGCATAATCATCTTTATAAACTCGCCCTTCCGGTTGCGGAAGAAGGGGCACAATCTGAAGAACATTATAAGACTACCTTGCAAGCATTGGAGGAGTTGTTAAACAAGTTTCATCTTGTAGAGGATACCCTAGTGTAACATAGAACAATATATATTACTTAATGTATACAAAGATCTCTTCTCTCTCTCTCTCTCTCGCTCAATGAATCCTTTTATCCTTCTTTCTGGCTAAGGCAATAGAATTAACTCTGTGACTAAGAAACTGTTCTTAGCATTAGTGGACAGCACATGCCAACTAATAGGTAGATAAAGTCCAGAAGCCTTTTGTTCACTGATTCAATTTTAGATAAGGCCTGCCAACCCAGAGAAATCCAAGCATACAAGTTATCAAATAAAAGTTCTTCTGATCTGAGTGCATTTTGAACCGCAGAAGTAACAAAATTCATTCTCTATGTTTCATTCTTGACTTTCTAATCTCCCTCATATTTAGCTGCTGCTTTGCCTACTCAAAAATAAACATGAGACTGTAAACAATAATAATGCACATCAATACGGGCAACATACTTTTTTTTTGTGGTCAATATACGGGCAGCAGACTTGAGTAAAAAGTAACAGCCGATTACTGTACAGATGTGGAAGATAGGCAAAACCAAAAAGAAGATATCACCCATGTGTCTCACAAGTTGCAGTTTGTCGATGAACATAAATTTAGCTCTTCGGACAATTAGTCCAAATTCACAATCGAATAAAACAATTAGATAAATGAGACCAGCCACAAATATAAACTCATCAAGCTATGGTTTTAAGAAACATACAACCTTTTGGCCAAAAAAGAAAAACAAACATACAACCGGAACCAGTTCAAAACTCCCACGGGCTAACACACACAACTGAGCCATTTCAAATCACATAGAAATGACACTCTGACACAACTTACAACAGTGGAAGTTTAAATAGAAGAATCCCATATACCCAGAAGAGGAGGAATATGAAGAGGAAGCACATTCCAGTCTCACTTGTTTCTCACTATCGCTTCAAGCAGGAGGGTAGTGCAAGGCCATGGCAAACAAAAGCCAGCACAACATAAATTATCACCAGCACAAGGAATATCAATGCAACCCTGCAAGATTCAAAGCATCTGGTAAGTGGGGGCATGCAAGTAATGCATTTGCATAATCATAATTACACGAAGGAAAATACTCTCGTGCCATACTATCTAAACAATAAACCATGGTTTGAATACGTAGTTGAATTGACTTGACAGTCTACAAATGGAACACACCATACTGTCTGACATAAAAACATTATCATTACATAAAACGCTCTTTCCAGAAAATCTGACCCAATCTGTGGTTTGAATACCTAGTTGAATTAACAGTCTAGCAAAGTAACATGCACACACTTGTGGTTTGAATTTGCTGTTGAATTGACACTCTAGCAACATAACATGCACAAACGGTGGTTTGAATACATAGTTGAATTGACACTCTAGCAACATAATATGCACAAACTGTGGGTTGAATAACCGGTTGAATTGACAGTCTAGCCTAACGTATGCCACACTGTCTGACATGAAAACATTACCCATTACGTAAAACGCGAATCTTACAAATCATAAGTTGAAATTTCAAAAAACAATTTGGTAATTTCGAAATTACTCTTTGAGCAATTGAGATTTGAGTTCAGAAACCATACGTGAGCTTGACATTTCTCCACCACACAGTGCTTCTGAAACGGCGAGCTTGCTTTCTAAATCGGAAGGTATTCCCTTGCATATTAGCAGTTTTATCAACCAGCAATTCCAAGCGATCCCCTCTTTCTAAAACTTTGTCAATGTTCTCAATCATCACATTTCGCACCTACAAATTCAAAAAAATGAAACAGAAATTGAAAATGCATTCAAAAACAAAATCGGACCCATAATTGAACTTAATAAATTAGTGACAAAGTTGAAACCTTTACCTGGCTCATTTCACCTTTGAGGCGATTGATCCTATCGGCATTAGGATCATTGGTGTAGTATTCCATCTGCTGGCTCAAAACCCTAGAAAACTCATCGTTCATGCCGTATGCCTGAGCCGAATGAACAGCGCGGCCATAGGTCCTGACGAATCTCTGATGAATGTCTTCGAGGAAAGCGAAAGGCATTCTCCCTGCACAAAAAAGATCAAGAATTGAAAATTTGAGGAGGGAAAATTGGGGGAATTGGAGGGAAGGCATTGATGAAACGACGACGTACGGGCGGCGGTCTCGTCGGCCATACAGAGGACGGTGAGGCCATCGGTGCGCTTGACGTGGAAGATGTAGCGATCCTGAGAGTAGGAGACGTGGGTGTCGCTGTTGCCGGGAATTTTCTCGAGGATTTGTCTGGAGATTGTGCTCGCGTTCGTCGACGTGGCGCTGAACTCCGCCAGCACCACCGATCCCCGTGCTACCAGCGCGTACAGTATCGCCATCTCTCCACCCACCAACCACCACCAAGATCAGCTCAATCCCTCTCCCTCTCTCTCCCTCTCCCTCTCTCTGTCAAAACAATTACAGTGAGCTCGTGGTGATGGCGACCAACTTTTCCCCTTTTGGTTCAGTTTCACCTCAAATCAAAGCCTTATTGAATCTTCGAATATGAAAGTTGAGAGCGCTCCCTCTCTCTCTCTCTCTCTCTCTCTCTCTGTCTCTCTCTGTAAACTTTTTTTTTATTTTATTCTTTTGGCGGAAAATGGGTGAAATTATTGTTTGTACTGGTGGCCTATTGGATTGGTATCAAACTGAGAAACAACGAAACGATAATTGGGCGACATGTGGAATGGGTCTTAGTTAATTATATGGCCAACATGTGGAATGGAGGTATACGCTTCATGTCCACCGTTGATGCAAGCGAGTCCTACAATGCATCAACAATTGACATTCACTTATACGAGTGCCAAACAACTGTAGCTAGCACATCTCTACATGCAATGGGCTATCAATTGGAGTATGTCTCCTAATCAATTACGCGTGATAACTTTTTTATATGACAGAACCTAATTAATTGAGAATAACAAAATAATATTATTCCCGTGACA
Source organism: Prunus avium (assembly GCF_965620075.1). Classification (NCBI taxonomy): domain Eukaryota; kingdom Viridiplantae; phylum Streptophyta; class Magnoliopsida; order Rosales; family Rosaceae; genus Prunus; species Prunus avium. Next base: position 54,148,688 of record NC_142284.1, on the reverse strand, counting down.
TACAATTACAAATGATTCTCATCAAATGGGATTAAAGATTAACAATCTAACATTTCAAAGTTTTTAATATATTTATCAAGATTTGCTAAATATACCTGTCCATTTCTATATGGGTGGACTGTAGATTGAAGTGAGCCATCCAATATTGAGAAGTTTCCTTCTAGGGCAAGTCTTGAAGAATTGGATTTCATGTGTCATGATGTGTACAATAATTTTTCTATAATATGGGGCACACGATTGGATGGATGATTCCAATTTCAAATTGCCCATGCGCTATTATTAAGAGAATATTGCTTCAAATTATTCAAATACTAATTAAACTTTAATTATTCACACATCTAAAAAAATAAATTAAATTTTAACGGAGTTATTATTGACACTCCAGAAAAATCATCATCCACTCTTCACTTTATCAAAACATAGAAAATAAATTACAACTAAATGAGTGCATGATGGCTTTTTTAACGCGCAAATAACAATTCTCAATTCTACTTTTTCCAGAAAAGTTTAAACAGAAAAAAATAAGGGGAAGGAAGGTGCTATAACAAAGGCAAAGAAGCTTCGGCTAGCTACAAGTACAATGCCATTTTGTATATATATATTTTTTAATTTTGAATTGTTTGGGCGGCCAGCGCTGGTAGTTGACAACTTGAGTGGCCCATATCCAAAGCACAAAAAAGGCGGGTGTTGTGATGGTCCCACGTGTATGTGTGTGATCTGTGATGTGCCCGCCTTAAATATCAAAATAAAAAACCCGCCTACCAACGTAAAAGGTCTCTTTAACACACACTACAGATATTTCTGGGATTTTGTCATTTTAGGGTCAAATAAACCAAAATAAAACGCAGAGTAATTTTTATTTGAATTCATGTCTTTGGAAGCATATATTCATCACTATCTTATGGAATCAAACTATAAATCAGTATAGTCAACTAAATGGATCATGTCTAATTTCTTAATGTATAGTTGCAAGGGACTTGCATCTCGAGTGTTAACAGTTCTCTGCATTCTTGAGGTTCTGTGTTTGAATCCCCTCTCCCTCAATATCGCTTGTATCAAAAATTGATACACAAAAAAAAAAAAAAAAAAAAAAAAGACTGCAACCCATGTGTGCAACCCTTATTTATATATTTTTCCTCATGTGATGTCATATGTAGGGAGAAAGATACCAACATAGGGTGCATATACCTGGCATGTAAAAGCCCAATCCAACTTCATTTTCATGAATCGGCTCATATTTTCTAGGCTTCCTTACCCATCCCAAATCATAAGGAAAATTTTATTCCAGCTCGTCTCGTCCTAGTCCACATTCAAAAGCTGGTTCCAACAATGTGCACTAAGATAGATATTTATCATTTAATTAGTTATTTTATTATATATATATATATTTTTTGTAGGTAGTTTTATGATGTCTTTTATTATTTATGTGTGATTTTATAATTAATTAGTTTACTTTTGGACCAAGTAGCCTTTGTGCCAAAGTCTTGTAAAGCCTATAAATAAGGCTAATGTAATAGTTGTAGGGGAGTTTTAGGTGATGATTAATGAAATAGTTTATTTATAGCATGGATTTGCTACGATATATGTGAGTTTGCACTAGCCCTAGAATTCGGTGCTCGTGTGTATTGTTGATGAGCTATGTCCTGACCTCGATCCCCATCACTTATACTCTCTATATAGTCAAGGAGGTGAGAAAAAGGAAGGGGCCTAAGGCTTAGGCCGGCCCTAAATGTGAACCAGAGTCATGTAAGTTTCCTCCCTCCTTGATACGCATCTTTGTACATAACATATCTTCTTCAGTGGTTGACATGATCCTTTTGTCAAAAGTCTAAGAAGTTCATAGGTTTCGGCCCCCCGAAAAAGAAAAAGAAAAAAGTGTTCGTAGGTTTATCTTCTGGCTAAGGCCTATATTTGATAAGATTCAGAGCTATGGAATTGTCCAAACTCCTTTGTAAGAATTGGGACCCAAAATAAATATCACTTGCCCAGAAAATAGCAGCCTTGGGCACGCTTGGGCCTAGCAAACAGTATATTGGGTTATTAAAAGCCCCACCACACAATCCCTGCTCCTATTTTTGGTGTAGTATTGCGAACTTTAAATTATACAGAGAGGATGATCGAATTTGGGTTCATGGAAGCCGACACACTGTCTTGACCAACTAACCTAATCCACATAAGCTATTGTCTGAATATCCGATCCTTGTTAGAAAATCTTGCAATTACATGTAAATCCCACCATAATTTCGAATGTACATCAACTCTTTACAACATTGGCTGAAACTGAAATCTGGATTATTTTCTGTACAGAAAAAAAGTGGAGCTCCATTGCCTATTTTTTGAAGAAAATTCCAACAGTAGCCCCCAGCCTCCGACAATTGTATCCGTCCCATGTGAACCTCACGACATTTCTTTCAATTATTGACATCAGAATATGCCAATACAAAAGAAAATAAAACGACCAGAAAGCCAAAAGGGCCTTCATCTTTGTCACAACCCACAAGCTGGAACCCATTTACTGATGATGTATCCACTGCAATTGCTTTCAATGACTAACTTATGGTATTTTTTCTGCAGCACCCCAAAATAGGTTTTGCTATTGGCATGCAATTGTTCCTCTTTTCCTCTTTTTTATTTTTATTTTATTTTTACACTTTTATGGGATGTACATGCAGAGCCTCACATTATTTGTTACCAGAAAAGCATTGAACATGTAATATGTAGAAAATTGGCAGCAGAGGGAACCGAGATTCTGAGAAATGAACAATTATTTTATGTTAGTGGAACATAAAAGAAAAGATCAGATCATTGACTTCTCTTCCTCACAAGCATACAAAAACTCCTGCTGTACATTATCATCCATTTTCATTTCTCTTCCACTCAATCAGATTCTCAAACCTCAACCTCACAATCTGCCTTTAAAATAGGGACACCCTTCATCAAAACCTTAAACCACTTCAGCCATGGCTTCCAACAAGCAGCTCTCTGCAACCATTCTCATCTTTTCAATCCTTTTCTACTCATCAACATTCTCTCTTGCTTGCAACACCTGCAAGCCTCACGCACCATCACCCCAACCTGAAACTTGCCCAAAAGACACATTGAAGTTGGGGGCTTGTGTGGATCTTCTAGGACTTGTTAACCTTCCAGTTGGGACCCCTCCTACAAGCAAGTGCTGTGCATTGCTTGATGGCTTGGCTGATTTGGAAGCTGCCCTTTGTCTCTGCACTGTCATCAAGGCCAATGTCCTAGGGCTTATCAACTTGGATGTGCCAGTTGCATTGAGTTTGCTTGTTAGTGCTTGCCAAAAATCAGTGCCCCCTGGTTTCAAATGTGAATGAGAGTTACAAGCTCTTAGTACTATTTAAAATTGTGCTGCATTAGATTGTTAGGATGTGTGAGGTACAGTGTTGTTGTTGTATGTTGCTAATAGTTCTAATGTTGGTTTTTTATGCCCTTTCTATTGCCTTGTTTGTTCCAATTTCTAGAACAAGGGGATTAATTATAATTAATTAATAGTCTTGTAGGGCAATGCCTAATTTGTTATAATAAGCAGCCAAGCCTGTTTGCCTGTTTTCCTTTATTGTTATGTAATTGTTGTTGTTTATGTAATTGTTGTTGTTTATGTAATTTGGTGCTATGAATTATGCATTTTAGCTGCTGCTTTAAATCGCTTGTATAAGCAAATATGGGCTTAGTTAAGATGGCTAGAGTGATAGTTTAAAATAGATTATCGCTTGTATAAAGTAAAAAAATCTCTTTTGTACCATGGGATATTTTTTTATTACGGAGCTTCACTAATATACCCAAAATATGGGCTAAAATTATATATATAAAAAAAACCCATATATAATGCACTTTAGAAACACACCAAAAACTCATTTACTACATAAGATATTGGTGTTGAATTGGCAGATTTGGTTTTTTGGCAGATTTGGGCAGATCTGATTTTTCTCTCTCAAATCCATAGTACAAGGGCAATATAGGTATTTTACACACACAAATAAACTGAAAAATAACTATTAAATTGAAAAAATTGACAGCTGTCGATTTTTGGGTTTTTTTTTTGTTTGTGTGTTTATAGTTTTTAAATGGTATAGGATTTCTTTATAAGACTATGTCTAAGATTGGGTATATAACTAAATTTGTATTTTTATTATACATATTAATTAGTTCAATGGATGAGAATTGAAAATTTGATTAGAATGAAATCTGAACATGAAATCTTGCCCGGATCCCAATATATAATTGGACATTAAGTCTGGTACGATTGCATAGCAACCAATTCAAGAAAATCCAATTCTGGCTATAAATGGCCCTAACTTCCGTGCCAGTCAAGCTATAAGAGAACCATCAACCATTTATATCTGAAAGAAGAGCAAATATGAGAAAAGCAAACCTCAGAAGCTTTTCTTTTGAACTTTCTTTTCTGGTAAGTTTTCTTTTGGGATTTTAAAACTATTCCCTACAACCTACTCAAGAAGAGAAGGAACTTCGAAGGGTTAATCATATTCTTCATCACACACACACACGACTAAAAAATTGGGAGGTTTGAGAAAACTAACATCCCTAACGTCACTGCTGGTTTATATATCCATACATGAAAAATACTATTCATCTCAAGTTTTCTTTTATGATTTTTGGTAGTACACGTAATATCTTACGTGAGAATCCACGTGGAACGCATTCTCGAAACACTTTATGAATGTTGTGATGCACGTGGAGTGCATTCTCAAAACACTTTCTAAATATCGCAAGCCACGTAGAACGCATGGTTGAACCACTTATCTTTGCATTTATGTACTATTAATCGGCGTGAATAACGAGGTCATTAATAAATTGATTAAGCGAAACATTTCATAAAATGAGGGATAGAGTGGATATTGAATTTAGTGTTAAAAGTTTTAGATATGGCTATTTCCATGCATCTTTTCTAGCATAGTGATACTGATGGCACATAGAAATAGACTTATAGAGATCTGATATTTAAAATTCGGTCTGGAAAGTGAACATAAAAACATCATCAAAGGTTCTTTCTCCTCCCTAAGTTAATCAATATAATTAGTTACTGATTCAACCAGCTGCTTTTGATTAAGAATGACCAAAATGGCAGTGCCAAGTGGTGGGTCCAAATTGTGTTTGGTGCTGATGTGCTAGAATGTAAGTGGTAGATCATCAGAAAATACTGACATTTTGTTCTATAAATAACCTCTCAGTTCATCAATCACCTACATGCCTCCATTTTTTCCCTTTCCTTCTTCAAAATCAGAATAAGCATCAGATGCTATGCTAGAATTGAGAAATCATGTATCCCATGAATCATAAGTTGAAGTTTTCAAGTGTGTACAGATGATCCTCCTTGTGATTTTCCACAGCTTTCTTGAACGTCTGTGCCCCTTCAGGAACTATCAGATAATTTTCATGCAGTTCCAATAGCACAAAGACAATTCAAGAAAGCTGTGAAACACCACTGGCAGGATCTGAATTGGTCATAAAAAGATTCTCATCTTCCTTCTACAGCTCTCTCTCTCTCTCTGCCCTCCAATGGTTAGTACTTTGCCACTGCAATTCTGAAAGAAAATCCTCTTCCTCGCTCTATAAAATGTAAGCTTCTGTGTTAGCCCTTTTCTCCTTTTAGCCCTTTTCATGCAGGTGGTTTAAATTGCAAGATCTTGAAAAGTTAGTCACAGAATTATATTGCAAGCAATTAAGAAACATATGATCAGGGAATTTGTAAAAATTTCTGTCTAGTTTTTTACTTTTCTTGCTGCAGCTCTGGAAACTCCAAAGTGCCTTTCCCTTTGCTTGATTCCTTCCCTTGAAGAAAATGCCACCTAAGGTAGACTAGGCACTGATCAGAGCCTCAAACTTGTCATGTTCTTCCTAATAAATATATTATTAGGCATTGCTTGAATGTCACTGTAATTGCACTGACAAATAGGCTGGTTCAAGGGAAGTGCCTAGAAAGGCAGGAAGCCTAAGCTACCACCCCTGAGATTAGGCCTGGTTTTATGCTGTTATTAGCTCTTGTAGCTCTAGGCTTGCATGTACATGTGTTTCAGTGTGTGACCAATTGTACAGATTAATTAATTGTTTTTTCTCTGCATTATCATTTCCGATCAATACTCACAAAATCAGGATGTGAGGGTTGAAATTCATGACCATATGTAACAGTTAGTGCAAAATAATAATAATAGAAATATTCAAAAAAAAAAATTCCCCCATGTATAAACTGTTAGTGGAGGATTAGTTACTTACTTAAGTAAAAATTTACCTTTGCCACGGTTGTTGTTGATTCTCCCGCACTCTTGCATGAGATAAGAGTGCCGAGAGTGAGAATAACAGTTCCCTTTATATATCGAGATGATTTCTTTTGTGAGATAAAATGTGGTGAATATGCGTATACAACAAAGTTTGATGGTAATTAGTACAAGAAGTGTTTTCTTCACTTTGGTTTGTGGGTATATATAGTAAAATAGAGCCCATGATTCCTGGGTATCAATCCCAAGCACATTTCTTTCACACTGTAAGTGAATGCGTGTGATGGTTGCAGCTGCAGCAGCTGAGTACTACAGAAAGGGTGTGAAGTCCTTTTGCTGAAGCTCAGGAAACATGGGATCTTGTCTTGCCTCCTCTCTCTTCATAGATTATCATGACCATGGAAGCTCACACTTGCTTTTTGATTAAAATTGGGTTGGAAATTTTTTAAAAAGCCAAAGCTTTGGGATTTGTTTTGGATCTTATTGTCAAAATCTCATTTTTGGGAACAAAGGTGAGTCAAAAGATAAAGAAAGGAGGGTCTTTTTTTGCCATCTATAGACGGCAATAAAAGGTGAATGCACATACAAATCTTTTGAGATTTTTGGTTTGTCTCTTTGGCAAAGTTATGTTCATTTGTTTTGCTCTACTTTTTGAATTTGGTCTCTTATGAAAAATGGAAATTTTTATATAGACCATTAACCTCAATCATCTCAGTCATTTGCATTACAAATGGAATTTGGTTTCTATGAAAAACCTTCGCCTAACATTTTATTATGGTATTCTGCTAAATTCTTTCACATAGTCTAAATTGTACCTCTTAACATGAATTTCTGGCACGTGAACACACAACCAAAGGTGGTTCAACAAATGGTCAATGAGAAAGACTTGGCAAGCTTGAGGGTACCCAATTAAGCCTCAGAGCCATTAGATTGTTCAATTTTAGATGCTAAGTTGATGGATAGATAGAGCAAATAAACAAATGCAACTTCATGGGCCAATCTATACATACACAAAGAGAGGCCACACCTACCAATTTTTGGGCTCAAATGAGTAAAACAAAAAACCAAAGCAATTTTCATGGGTCAAGCCCAAATGAATCAAGCCAACAGATTCAATAAAATAAATAAATAAATTAGATAGTGGGTTGAATTGATTATAGAACCCTAAACACTACCAAAAGAAGCATTCGGTGCCAATGCCATGAAGGCCCAAGGGTAATAAGGGGTTTTCACTCAACGCAAAGGTCCAAAGTAGCCTTCTGCCTGCTTCTCTGTCCCCGCCGTGAAGCTCAATGCAACTGCAAATGAAGACAGTTAGGTGAGACTGTTTAATATTACCAAAAAGGAAATTAAAAAAATTATTTAATAAAATCAAAAAATTTAAAAGGAAAAAAGAAAAAGAAAAAAGAAAAAAAGAGAGGTGCGATCGGTGGTGGCCTTTCGAATCGAATACTGACAGACTCTCTTTCCAGAAAGAGAAAAAGAAAGAGAAAGAGAGAGAGAGAAGACTCGCAATTCGGAATTTTTTGCTACAGAAGAAGAAGAAAGAGAACGAATCGAAGCTGCAGGTGATACGCAACGCTCGCGGCTCCGATTAGCCACGTTGCCCATTCTTCTGCTAACGTGCGCCATCGCTCTCGCAGTGACGACGAGGCGGGCAATGGAAATTGTGCGGAGGTCACCTGTTTCTATTTCTATTTGACCGAGAGATTCTCCTTGGCCGGCTCGTCCGATCCGATCATCAAAAACCCTAGCCCCGTCTCTCTTTCCCAATTCTTGAGAGAGAGCCTGCGATGATCGATTTCAATTCTTAGAGAGAGAAAGTGAATTCTTGAGAGAGAGAGAGAGAGAGAGAGAGTGTGTGTTGTAGAAAGATCGGAAAATGCAGAGACGGAGTCCTCCGAAGCACCGGCACGATGGGACTTCGCCGCTGCCCCTTGGGATGGATTGGAGTCCTCCTCCGCGGAAATGGGTTCGTTTGCTTTCGCTCTCTTCAATTCCATTCATTTCAAGTTTCATTTAAAGTTCCTCACTTTCAATTACATTCTCATTGGGTTTGTAAATTCGAGCCTTTCGCTTACTTGGTCTAATTTTAAGCTCATTAATTTCTAATTTAAGCTTTTAAATATTAGTTTAATCCTTTCTTTTATACAATCGATCAGTTCATTAGTTATATTGGTATGCACCTCCTCAAATCTGTTCTCTTACAGTTTCAGCAATGCACTCACATTTCTTGAAAAGTTTTTTACTTTTTAATCATCTCTAGGCATTCAATTCTTACTATTACTTTAATCATTCTTGCCCAGGGTTCCATCTAATGCCAATGGGTGTGACTTCTTGGACTCTGTGTGTTTAGATTATCTACGCTTTAAATTTGAACGCTTTCTTGTTTTTTTTTTCTTAGCTGCTTTCCACTTTGGCATAAAAAATTTCTCGTAGCCCAATTTATTCACAAGTCATGCCACTTATTAATTAAGATTACAATTTTATTTCTTCATCGAGCAATCTCATAGCATTTAGGAATAATAACCATTAATTTTGCAAACATAAGTTGAGGTGGATCCACACTGAAAAAGAATTGCTTTTCTGTCATTTTATATGGTGGGTAGTTTTTTTGGGGGGGTTAAGCGAGCTCTTCACCGGAAAGAACAGATTTGACCTTTTCTCAACAGTTGCATTTCTGCTCTCCAGTGTGGATAATTGTTTTTTTCCCCTTTTACCATTATTGCACTATTTATTGTCAATCAAAGTTGAACATAATTTCTGGGTATCTTCTAATCCAAAAGGTTCACATTCATTTTGCAGAATGGGCGGGACACAGTTTGGCCGCATGATCCTCGCACAGGGTGGAGTTATTGTGTCATTATACCCTCTTGGGTTGTCCTTCCAAAATCAAGAAATTCAGATCCCGTAGTGGTATTCAAATTGAATGACTCTCCAGTGTTTATCTATGCCCAGGGTTAGATGTTGTTTTATATCATCTTTTGGGATCCGAGTACAATTAGGAAATCTATGTCCATGGTTGAACTTTCCATGTTGAAGCTTTGAATAATATGGTGGTTGCCTCGTCCACAAGTAAATTAAATATGTTTAATTTACTTCATGGTCTTTTAGGTTTCAGCAATGCATTTGGGTGGTATAGCAGTCAGTTTGGTGAACATAAAGTTGTATGTGATCCTGTAGGTGCATTGTCATTCATCATTGACCTTAGCAAGTCTTCCTTGTATTACATTATAATGTTTTCAGACTCTATTCAAAAATAATGTTTTCAGACTATACAATGTAATCATGTGGTATAACATTTGTATGATTTTGTGACAGGCTTGATGACATTGATTACATAGATAATGAGCATAGCAGTCGAAATTAAGATTCCCATTTGAATAGGTCTAACTTTTTCGGTTGAATGTGAATAAACATATATATATATATATATATATATATATATATATATATATATATATGTATGTATTAGTTTCTTGTAAAATAAACATTTACACTACCTGCATGCAAAATGGTTATTTCAAGCTGATACTTTATCTTTTAGACTTTCACATTTGTTTACAGTCTATACCAGTCTTTTGCATGTTCTATTGTAACATTTTAAGGGACAGTTCTACAGGGTTCAGGTTGGTGTACAATCACCAGAAGGTATTACGACTACAAGTGGAGTGCTAAGAAGATTTAATGATTTTCTGAAGTTATTTAATGATGTAAGTACTGACTTCAGACTGTCATATTCGGTAAAATAGGTATTTACTTTATGGTAGTATGGTAATTCACATCATGGTGGCTACTTGACTGTTCTCTGAGCACTCTTTAAGGAAATGTGTTCATGACTTTTTCTTTTTAAGTAAACTAATCAAAGGACGCTTATTATTTTCTTTGTGTGCTGTCACTTGCAGCTTAAAAAGGCATTTCCCAAGAAAAATCTACCACCAACTCCACCCAAGGGGCTTTTGCGGATGAAGAGCCGGGAACTGTTGGAAGAGGTAGGTGAAGTGTTCTATTGCTTAATCAGTTTAACATGAGTGGCATTCAATGGAAAGCAAGAAACTCCCTCGAGTTTGTTCATATTTACATAAGGGATGATTAGTCTCAAGTCTTAACTGAAAAGTAATTTTTTTTTCAAGAAACAGTATTATTTGCAATCTTCAAACATGGGCTGTGCATACACTCGTATACTTCCGAGGTGCTGACTAATATTTCTAAGAAGTTTTAGTTTTGTTGCAGAGAAGGTGCTCTTTGGAGGCTTGGATGACAAAGCTGCTTTCTGATATTGATATATCAAGAAGTGTTGCAGTTGCATCCTTTCTGGAACTAGAGTCTGCAGCTAGGTCTTGTATGTGACTACCTTGTGCATTAAGTGTTGTAATACATCTTTATCTTGTGTTATACATGTTCAGTTTAGTGATATGGGATGTCTAATGAATCTTTTTCTATTTCACAACTTTCAAAATTAGAATCCTTTTGTAGATGCTAATGTATCAGTTCCTTGTCATAATACATTTCAGCATTCCAAGATGCAAGTCAAAACACTTCAGAAGTGAATTCACTTCAATCGCCTTCCAATTCTGCCTTACCTGTCATTGTTGGTAGTTCATCAATTGCATCAGATTATGGAAGTGATACCGCTTATGAGACATCTGAGCTAGGAACACCTAGGCTAGCAAGGGATGACAGTTCTGAAATTGGTATCGAAGATCTTTTATTGGATGAAGATTTAACAAGCCCAATAGAAAAGCTTGTGAAGTATGGCATGACCAATATTGACGAAGGACTGTTTATGGGACAGACTATACTAGAGCAGTTGGAAGGCCTTCCTAAGCATAAAGTGCATGCAAGAAATGTCAATAATGTTATAGGGAAGGATACATATAATGGAAATGCTTCTAAAACTTCAATTCAAGCTCGTAATGGAATGGAACTTTTCTCTGCCCCAGAGCATAGTAAAGTATTCAGCCATTCTCGCAAGCTCTCAAATGAAAGTGTGGGAAGTGATGTTAGTTCTCAAAGAGGTAGTGAAATGTCTAACTCTGGGGTTCCAAATTCATCTGGTGATGGTTCTTTCGACCTTGTTGGAGGTGCCGAGGTTTCGAGCATCATGGAAATTCTTGGCAACGCAGAGTTACAAACTTCAGGTGGCACTCAGGTAGTTCTCCCGTTAGATCAGCGGCATAAATTAAGCAGGGTTCTCTTGACTATGCAGCGAAGACTAGTCACGGCAAAAACAGACATGGAAGATCTTATAGCTAGGTTAAATCAAGAAATAGCAGTGAAAGATTACCTCACAACAAAGGTATGTCAATTTAAATAAATCATGCTTTTCGTGGTGTCAATTGTTGGAGTTATATTTTTCTGGGCTGTACATGAACTTCTTGATTATATCTAAGTTGATTATTTGTAACTTGATATTTAAAATAAAATTAAAAATTAAAAAGTACAGTTTTAGCATTAAGAATGCTCAATAAGAGAAGTAAGCCATTATAAACAACCTGTAAGAGAATGTTCTTTTGTCATGTGCCAAGAGCACTAGGAATCCTGTCATAAATTCGTGTCTAAAATTCTTCACTACGAGTAATCTATATATTTAATAAATGTGCAGTATCCAGTTATGAAGTATGCTTTGCTCACATACTCTCAGAAGATTAATTGGCATAATTTTGCGTGGTAAATCTTAGTTTGGTGTATTGTGTAAGAATGATGAAGGCAATAGCTGCCACACTTGTGAAGTTATAAATGTTGATAAAAATTAGTTACAGTTGTCTGCTGATAGAATTCGTACACCTTTTGATTTCACAGATGGATTTCATGGCCTAATTGATTGGGTCTCTGCAGGTCAAGGATTTGGAAGTTGAGCTTGAAACTACTAGACAGAAAAGTAAAGAAAATCTGCAGCAAGCTATTTTAATTGAGAGGGAAAGGTTTACCAAAATGCAGTGGGATATGGAGGAACTCCGGCGGAAGTCATTGGAAATGGAAATGGAGTTGAAGTTGAAGTCTGAACAGGTTATAATTCCTAATGTTTGTCTTGTCTACTTTTATTATGTCTTCTGCATCTGTCACAGTTTTTTTCTTTTGTGTCGGTTTGCATCTGTCATTTGTTAATGATTTGGGATTTATACGTTGAATGGTACCAGGAAAACAAGTCGTTTGCAGATACAACAAAAGATTCCACTGTTCAGGAGAAAGACATAATGCCGCAGGAGTTGGATCCTTATAAGGAGCAGCTTGAGAATTTGTCAAAGCGATATGAAGAGCTAGAGGCAAAATCTAAAGCAGATATTAAAGTTCTTGTTAAAGAAGTTAAATCCTTACGCAGTTCCCAAAAAGAACTGAAGCATGAACTCAGTAAATCACTAAAGGAGAAATCTGAAGCTGAGGTAGTTTGTTACCCTTGCTAAAGCATTGTTAAATTCCCACTATTTCAAACTAGTTCTTGTTGGGTTATTGTTTTGAAGTGGTTCTGCTTTCTGTTATTCTTCTTAACAATTGGCTTCCTTGCATTTTTGTTATTTCTTGCATTTCTGTTATTCTTCTAAGATAGATGTTTGCATACAAGAATAGGACGTGTTATCATTTTGCATTCTAAAATGTAAATAAAAAGTCCATTCATTTTTCATGGTTTTCCCAAGTAACTTCAATTAATTGATATGTAGCAGATGAGTCAGAGAGTAAATTATTAATGAAACTTTGATGTTCAAAGCTTTCTTTTCTTTTTCTATTTTTCAGAAGCTTCTCCAACAGGAAAAACAAACAAGCAAGCTTGGAGAAACTGCTAGAAAAAGATTGTTGCATGACTGCAGGATTCTTCATAAGCAGCTTCAAGAGTGTAATATCAATTTTCCTGAAGACCCGTCAATGCTACCAGAGGCTTCAGATTTGTTGGCAACATCAGACAACCGTATTAGCCTCCTACTTTCAGAGGTAACTTTTATTTCTTCCCCGGTCTATTTTGTTTGCCACTTTTTATTTTCTGGCATCTTGTCACATTATTCAACACTTCAATTTGGCCCGGCTTCTAAAAATCTTGAACTTAAAATTCGTTTGTTGCTAGCCTTCTTTTTAAACCATATCTCAAGTAAACTTTGCTTCAATTGATCAGGTACAACTCCTAGCTCAAGACAATGGAGCCACTACTGATGTTGTTGAAGTTGACAATTTTGTTGATGATACAAGAACAACAGATGATGAGTTCAGGAAGATGCTTGCAGACATTTTTTCTGAAAACGCTAGCTTACGGAAACAGGTGAATAGTGTTATACGTCAGGCTTGCAAAATGGACATCCCATCTTGATGCCCCTCAAGACAAACTTCACTCATGAGTAAGTAGGAAAATGTAGGGATGAATATTGTAAATTTTTTTTTTTTCATTAAAAAAAAGGAATAATCTGAGCCCTTCATCATCTGTTGTTTCATATAGCTCTCATCACACATGGCACTCGTTAAGCTTGTGGTTACACATATACAAGTCTCAAGAAAGTTTGTGCATTCTCTGCATTAGCACAATGTTTTATTCTTCTGTTTTTCAAGGGCATGAATAATAGAAAGAGATGAAAGGAAATTACTAGTGGAAAGCGGTTTCCTTTTCGTATTGGCTTAGAGATTGAAAGCAATTTTGCCCTAGTCTATTATGTGCATGATTTGAGAACTGGATCCGAAAATACTTCTCAAATTTTTCGAATGCCAGTAACATTTTTTGTGCTGGTTGTTTCGGGTTAAACAGAAACTTTTTGATTTCTTCTTTCGCAATCGTAGTTTTATCAGTTAACTTGTATATCAATAATAGCACTCAAACAAAGGAACCATTTTTCTTTGGCCGACTACAAATGTACCTTTTCAAGCCACGCCATATCTACAAAAGGTACCATGCAATTTGGGGAAGAGAACAAAAATGTGCCCCTAGAGGAGATAAGATTTAGCCTTTATTTGGCACGCATGCTTGTGATGTCATACGTCATACGTGGTTGGCTTTACCCTCTTCAGCAAAACAAAATAGCACAGAGATATATAAATTGAAACATTTTTCATTAAAACGTAGAAAAAGAATTGCATAATGCAGCAACAAAGGTTTCCCATTTTAATAAGAATAAACCAATCTCTCAAAACAACATTTGTTCATGAATTTTGTTCGAAATGGCGAATGTTACACAGCAATCTACAAGAGATGCAGACGACGCAATGAGCTTTGTGCAGCAGAACTAAGTCACCCAAGACATTCATGGCCTCTTTTGCTCAAGTCAAGCATCATTGTTTCTGCAGTCAGCCCAAGCAGAACTAAACCAGATCTGCATGAATGAAGAAATAAAGAATTAACTTGGAGAACTTGTAAGCATGCCGCGGATTTTACTATGGTCAGTCGTCTGCACGATTTCTGACCGTTGATGAGATGCAGGTCCCATATACATCAACAGTCAGCCATAGAAGGCAAAACACGGCTGTCAGAGTATCCAACTGACTGAACTTTTTTTTTCTTTCCGAAATAATGAAAAGATATCTTTCTTTTTTTCTTTTTTTAAACTCGACATACAATTTTGAATTGCCAACTAAGGACAATGGTGCAGTACCTCAACAACAGTTATCTATCTCGCGTGGCTCCACAAGGATATAAAGTGGCTTTCCATTAAGCCTGCACTGTCCCTGAAAGGTCACAATCATCAAGAGCAGCTCAACTGCATAGCACTTGAGATAAGAAAAGGAGTATGAGAGAGCATGAGTGGCTATGCACTCAATACACAATGCTTTCAAACTTGAAAATGAATAATAAAATGCTCCTCACACATTAAAGAATACCTCCAATTTTTGGGACAAATTATGATTTGGTCCTTATAGTTTGTCTGAAGTTCTACTTTGGTACATGTAGTTTCAATTTTCGTGATTTTGTAATTTGAGGGCAACCTACCCTCACATTAGCCAATCACGTTGTAATTTCATTAAAAAATAATGGCGAAATCAAGTCATTGTCCTAAAATTGCAACAATTACTAAACTACATGCCTAAAATCACAAAAAGCGGATTTCCAGCCAAACTAAAAGGAGCAAAATCAATACTTAACCCCATTTTTAAGTTGATAAAGGCTTAAACTTTACCTTAACCTCAGGCAAACCAATAACGCACCCGCATTCGACCACTTCAGCCCCTACACGTTCTAGAAAAACAGATTTTTTTTTTTTTTTTTTGGGGGATGATGTGAGTTTCAAGTTGGGTAAAGAAGCAGTAGAAGAAAGAAAATGAAGAAGAAATATCACAGGCCTAATAGCAACCACTCACCCAAAAGTGTTATTGCTGCTGACAAGGTCCCACCTGTAGCTATTAAATCATCAATTACCAATGCACGTTCACCAGGCTGAACAGCACCAACATGCATCTCCAGGCAATCAGTCCCATACTCAAGCTCATATGCTTCTGAAATTACTTCTCCTGCATAAGCAGCATCTGAAGTGAAGACTAAAGTACATTGAATGTGAAAAATGCAGGTACGAAAAAGACACCGAGAGATAGACCCATGGTTGTATATAGCTAGTCGTAGGGAAGAAGAATTCCTGATGTGGACGTGCTGGTGGTTTAAAATGAATTCAAAGGGTTTATTCTTTTCTTAAAGAAACAGCTAGATCTGGCTAAGGTTCATTAGATCAAGATGCTAAGGAAAGTTTCATTTGTCCACCAAATAAGAAATGAATCAAGTATTTTGAGACATTGGCAAGTGCACAAGACTATAATTGATTGAATCACTCTAGCTTTTATTTACATATTAAAGATGTCTTTTACTGATCTTTCAAGAAATTAGCTTGCTGACCCTCGTGAAGACCTAAATGAAAGTAAGCAGTGGATAAAGCGACATTACCAGACATTAAAAAGTATGGCCAAGCATATTAAATTATGCCCACTGTTTACTTCAACTGTTGGTTGAATTTTTAGTAGCCTAAATCAGCCTTTCAAAGGCTCAAAGGACACTCACTTTATTTATCTACTTCAAAATTTTATTAAGGTGGACTGAGTGCAACAGTTAAAGAGTAATTAAACCCTTGACTTTCAAAAAATTAGCAGAGCTAAAGTAGCATACCCGGCAACTTTCTAGGTTTACGTAAAGGGACAAACTTGGCGCCAATAGCTAAGGCAATCGAAGGACCAAACATGAACCCTCTGGCTTCCACTCCTGCATTTAATCACTAGATGAGAAGTATGCAAAGCAGACCACCAAAAATAAAGGCAATTATGTTAATTAGATTTTCTAATCAAGGTCACCATCATGCTACTATTGGGTAAACAATACAACCAACTTGAGAAAATAGTGAATGATTAAGGCCAATAATTGAGATAGTCTAACGACACAGACTCATTTCAAACAACCTTTTTTTTAACAATGACACTCATGTGCCTGTTCATCTGTCATGAAGACAGCAAAAAAATGAAGAACTCCACTTGGAGTTAACCATCAACATCAATAGCTAGCTTTCTTCCCTCACTTAAAGTACCGACAAGAACGTAAGTTTTCAAGGAGCACAAAGATTGATCTATGCGGACAATTGGTCCTTACCCTTCAGCTCAGGAAATTAACTATGACAATGTGGTACAGCAAATGACAGGTTTAGAAAAAACCAGACACAAACATACACAGAGTAATAGTAAACGTGCTAGTCACACAATATTGTTGATAGGATAAGTTTGAGGTCAACAGCTTACTGATTGATAAAAAGAAATGTAAGGAATTTTTTTTTTCAAATGGCAAAAAAATCCTCAAAAATCAGAAACAACGTTCCGAGCGACCAAAACTGCAGCAATGCAGGAGAAAATGCAAATAGCTTATTATTAAATGAAGTACCAAGAAAAAAAAATTGAATTTCATGAAAACCTTCTTTAACCGTATGGCTAAAAATTGATAGAACTGCAGAAATGGGCTTAGCCAAGTTGGCTAGAGCGGGTGTGCTCCCCACTATGCACCCGAGTTCGAATCCCCTCCCCTATAGTTTAGATCAGATTAGTAGAATATCGCTTGTATCAACAACAACAAAAATTGATAGCACTGAGCTAAAAAAATCTGTCATAGCTCCAAAAAAAATCCCAAGGAAAAGGAACTAATCTGCTCTGCTGTGAACTTGTGATCACATTACATTAGTGTACGCCACAGAACAGAGTAGTGTATTTCCCCACGGATATAATTCTTGAGGGGGTTAAATTGGAGAAAATATTTTCAAATCAATAAGTGGTCATATTAAACTAAGATGGGTGATACTGTGGATACCCAAAAAACAAAAACAAAATCCCATATCGAGCCCTTAAAAATCATCCATGAAATCAACAAGGATTGCAGCTTCAAAGACCAAAATATATCTCCAAACAATCAAAGTAGCAGCAAAAGCCAAACGAAAGAGTCAAAGATAAAGTACCATCCTCTGTGAAAGAAACCCACAAATAAACTAATTAAGCCCGCATTTCAATATCCAAAAAATTAATAAACCTTTAAAAAAAACTTAAAAAATGTACCGGCAACAACAGAGATGTCCATGTCTCTGTAGCGATCAACAAAAATGTCGACAGTATGCTTGAAGGCCTTGTGATCAAGCAACAATGTTGTTATGTCTTGAAACATTATTCCTGCCAACATGATAAACAAACAACAGCCTTGCTTGATCAAACTAAACAAACAAACACTGACAGCTAAAAAATAAATAAAATAATAATAAAAATATTACCCAACAAAAAGAAGAAGAGAAAAAACAAGGAACCTGGTTTTGGAAAGTGAGGCACAACCCTGATGGCTTCAGATATTGCTTGGAGCCTTGGGTCTCCTTTGAGTCCATTTTCTGCTGCAAACATTTTTTTCTCTGGTTTTCTCTCTCGCTCTCTTCAAACTTTTTGTTTCTGGGTCGAATTTATCTTCAAACTTCAAACACTTCAATGGCTTTATAAATCTTTAGGCTTTTGTTGCCTTGGCCCTTCTCTCTCTTTGTTTGCTCTAATCAAATGGGGTTTTGGGTTTTGGGTTTTGGAATTTGGAATTTTCCCTCCTAAAACTGACCTGAAAGCTCAAATCTTTCTGTGTGTTGTGTTGGGTTCTGTATGAGAGAGAGAGAGAGATAGAGAGAGAGTAATTGCCTGCTAGTGGTTTTTTGTTTCTTCATTTATTATGTTGGCCAAACCACAGAACTTTGGAAGATACGTAGGTGAAGCTGATGGTGACGCGGTTTTAATGCACGTGTACTGTACGCAGGTACCACAGTGGTGGCCTCCCCCCTTCCCCCTGCTTGACACCCAGGTTCGAAACCCCAAGGGTTTCTTTCCTCCCAATGTAACCAAAAAAAAAGTTGATGATGATGCTTCTTTTCAAGTTCTTGATTGAAATTCAAGAGGTCTTAACAAGGAAACAAACAAGTTTATGGTCAAATGTCATGTTTGCATTTATATATTTTGCCACAAATGAATGAAGAGAGTAGCATCATTTGAGTTCTTCGCAAAATTTCAACTTTTTTTAATCACATTATTAAAACGAGTGTTATTTATACTCATTTACAAAAGTGAAATAAATCAAGAGAAAAGTTTGAATAACGCTTTTGTAGTTTCTGTTTCAACGTATAAAAGTGGAAAAAATTAAGTGAAAAACATGAGTAACGCTTCCCTAATTGCCGTTTCAAACTTATTAAAGTCCCCTTGCTGTAGAGATTATTATTGAACAATGAACATGTCAGGTTTATGTTTCCTGTTTCAATTTCCATTTCAAGTTAAATAAATTTTCTTTGTATTGCTTAAGTTATTTATAGAAAAATACAAACTTGAGTAAAGAACAAACTATTTCCATATTGAAAATTATATTATTATGTAATGATTCTGTAAAATGTATATCTATTGTAGATAAAACTTGTTTATCACCTATTTTATTAGTTGTGGTGAAACCAAAAGATGATGTGTAGTGAACATATATAAACTTATCAATTATTAATTCATGAGGGGATGGTAGCAAAAAATAAAAAATAAAAGTATCACGCGCCATAATTTGAAGTAGGAAAAAGGGAGGGAGAGAGAGAGAGAGAGGTCTGACTTGTGGATGTTTTTCACTGTTGAGTGTATCTAGCTACTTCACCTACGTTTTCCAAATCCGAGAAAAGAAAGATTTTATGGCCCGATCTTCCATTTATTATTGCACCCCATAATCCAACGGCCACGATCTATCCCGTTCAACAATTAAGAAATTTTATAGGGACGAATGAGTTAGTTGGCTTTTTCATTACCAATTAATATTGAGTTTGAAATCTAAACTTACATGTTTGCCTACTATTGAATCTCAACATTCAAACGTGTTTCACGTCACACCATTAAATTGTTCATGTATTAAGCTTGAAATCCGTCACACAAATGCTTAGAACTCCTTTACAACAACCAAAAAAAAGAAATTGTTAAATAAATGCTTATTTTTATTTTAAACTCTTAATTTTATTAATTGGTAATAGATTGTGTTGACAAATCAAAATTTGTTAGAAAGATTGGTAAATTAAAGGGATTTTTATAAATAGACTCATTCGAATATGATATTTTATACAAAAACTGTTAGAGAGTTTATTTGGAGAAAAAAAAACTCTCTAACTAATCACTTGTCATTTTCTAATTGGTTCTTAGAGCATCTCCACCAGAGTTGCTATACTTTGATCCTTAAAGCATCTCCAGTAGAGTTGCTATATTATGATCCTTAGCCATTTTGGCTAAAATGAGGTCAAAATGCAGCTCTAATGAACTTGCTATTTGGCTCTCTATGTTGCAGAACTACCTATTTGAGTTTTGTGGCTCTCTACATTTAGAGAGAAATTGAGGGTTCTCCATTTATTCCTCTTCTCTTCCCTATGTCCACAACCCTCTCTCACCTTTTATTTTTTTGATTTTTTAATGAAATTTTAATTTAGAGAGGAGGAACGGAAAATAATAAAATATTAGAGATTAGCCAAAATAGATAACATTGCTGGAGGAACACACTTTTTAAGTAGCTTGTTAGAGCATCTCCAAGGGAGATGTCAAATACCAAACATCAAATTTAAATTTGATGGCTGATGTGGCAATTTGATATTTACACAGTTTTACACTCCAACCGATATGTCAAATAAATAATTATTGTAACAGTCAAATCATTCAAGATAAAGAAGAAAAAAATAAAAAAGGAAAAAAATTAATGAAAGCAGCAGCCAGCTGTCTTTAAAAAATAATAAAATATTCATTTGACATCTTGCTTTTGGTATGTCAAAAATAACAGATGAACCTCAAACCTTCATTCCACATCAGCTTTGATAGTTCAGTTTGAGTGATGTAAGATGTTATTTCTAGCCGTTAAATGTCTATATGGCACTTTTGACATATCGGTTGGAGATGCTCTTATAATGGCTTTCTACTTATTTCAACTAAAATTTAGAGACTCTCCTGAAGATACTCTTAGTGTGTTACAACTTTTACACTTGAACTTTTTTGGCAGAATTGAACTTGAATGATTTGTTTATAAATTGTGATGTTAGAATGGACTTATTTGTGAAAATCAGTGCTAGGTGCCGCTGTAAAATAATACCAGCGCCCAATACCACTGTAACTTGGCCCAATTGGCCGGCATGCACTTTTGTGAATAACGAGGTAGAGGAGCATTATCGTCATTCCACACAAATTGACGGCGAAGTATTGGCAAAGAATCCAGCCGCAGGAGATTTCACAGATTTTGGAGGTGGTCCCTAGGTGGTCCTCCCCCAGCCTTTTTACTACGTGCTTGTGTGGCTCTAGCAAATCTAATTGAACTCTTGTGCACCCTACACGTGGCATGATGAAGGAGCACTAACTAGCTCTGTGAGCGTGCCACGTTTGGAGATAAGCGACCCATTAGTTTGTCTCTTTTATGTATTGACCATTGTTACTTAATTGTTGCGGGCCCCAGCTGTGGATACGAGTGACGCCATTGTTTCCACATGTCTCGTTTTCAACCAGGCGCGTGCGAAGAAATGCATTTAATGCTTTATCTTGGTGAAGGGAAAATGAAGCCCAATAAAGATGGAGGGAGGGTTTGATTTCTTTTCTCACGTGCCACTGCCAGGAAATCATTTCTGATATCTGAACGTACTGAAAATGTTTAAAAAGATATATTTCACTGAAGCTCAATAAAACATGATAATTAGCAATTGTGTTTTAGCAAATTAAACTCCGCAAAGCAAGTGGGAACCACAGCACATCTAGTGAGGGTGGGTCCTACGAATTAAAATCAGCGTACAGGATCGCTGTTCATATGCACGCGAGTGTACCATCAAAAAAACATGATAACATGATCATTAAGGTCTCCTTGGATACGCACGGAGGACCACTCTACTCTCTACTCTCTACTCTCTATTCTCTCTCTCTCCTCCCCAAATTCTCAAAAACTCAAACCTCACAAGCAAAATCTCTTTATTAGATTTACAATCTCTTTATGAGTGAGGTCTTCTTGTACGGTGGGTGCTTTTGGATGGTGCAGATCCACCAACGTTATCAAGGATTCCATCATGGCCGTCTAAATCAATATCGCCTGCTATATCATCCAAGATCTTTGCCTTTTTCTATTTTACACGCAAAGTCAAATGCAAAGGATAAAGTGTGAAATAGGAAAAGGTCCGCACACTCCACTCTACTTATTCAACCCTATTCTTCGAATTTCCCATCGTTATTGCTGGCGGCATACAACTATGTAGATGTCTATCTCTATTATCACGTGACGTGAGCGTTACTTGTATTCTTCTTTGTAGACCAATTTCATTATTTATTCCTTCATTCACGAGAAAAAAGACAAAAAACAAAAACAAAACATGCATTCATTATTAGCGTGCAAAGAATAAAGTTGAACACTCTTTCATTTGGAATCAAAGAGTAAATTCTCCTCCTCCCTCTATTTCTTAATCCTAACCCTTTTCACAATTTTGTGGTTGATATGAAATCAAATCCTTTTGGGATTGGGACCTACTAATATTAGCGCATGATCTTGTTTATGATTAATTAATTAGTCATGGACCTCGTACCATGAGGTTATGATGAGGCTTATCCTTTATGACGTCACATCTCCCTTAATACCTAACCTTAACCAAATCTTCAACCTTATAATAATAAGATAATCAACTAGGCGATAGTGTATTTTAGCTGTTTCTTTCACTTAAATAATGACATGCTTTGGTTTATTAGCGACCATGTTGTAAATTTATAATACCTTATCTGAGTAAGTCACACTCCTAGTTACAAAAAAGTGTTCATTTTGGGTCCACCTATGCTTCTTGTTTAGATATCATATCAAAAGACAATCTCATTTCGGTTGTTAATTTAGCCCTTTTTTTTTTATGAGACAACAAAATATTTAGGGTTAAAAAAATTGTCCATTTGCTTATGTTTTAAGCTTCATTATTGGAGCAAAGGACCCAAGGACCCACTAGTGTAGTGGTGTGCAGTATTTAATCCCTCATGCAAGATTCTGGATTCGAGTCCTAGCATCCGTGTAGTGTGTGTGAGTTTAGTATATTATAATTTATCACCACTCTCAATAAAAAAGGCCCTAACAAAAGCTTCATTATTGGCGCTTGAGACAAAAAGGATTATCATGGAGATTTAGGTTGTGGATTTATTAGTGTGATTTTCATCAATTATCGTGAATAGTTGTATATAATTTTATTATTTTCTTGATGCCCATAACTAGATGCACGAAGTGGAAGATTTGTGGGCTAGGGGCATGGATACGTGTGGTCTCACCTTTCACCAATCATGTTTTCCCGGAGCTCCTACTTGGGCACTAAATTATGACCATATTGATAATGACATCGAGATTAAAGAAAGTGGTTGTTTTAGGAAAAGTTGGGGACATAAACTTAGACAACCAATTTAAATGGATGTTGAGTGTTTTGCACTAGATTCGTTGTGCTTGGATCTTATATGAAATTGTGTGGGGTATGTATGTACGGGAAACATTTTTTTGCTAATCTGTGTGGATACATACCCATAAAATTTCATATAAGATTCAAGCTTAAACGGTTTCAAATTTGAATTTTTTTTGCATAAATGATCTTTGAAGAAATACAATACAATGTATAGTGAGCTTCGCAAAAGTTTTTCTCAAATAAATTTATTTTAAAGATTCCCCAATTGAAACTCTTCGTTAGTTTCAAATAATCCATTTTGTTTATGTATTGCATAAATTTTGTTGTGTGACTATTACAAGTCTCGATCATGTGCTATTGCGACGGTGTCTTGGGCTCATTTCATTGGGTTTGGGTCCTTACAATTGGGCTTATAAGACGCTCTCATTTGATTGGGTTTGGGTCTACGTGGGCTTATGCAAATGACCCGATTACAATTAGGAGACTTTTGAAAGTGAAGTTTCTTGTGATGACAAATAAATTGCAAAAAGTCTTTTTTGACCCTCTACAGTACATCACGTGCTAAAAATGACGGAAAGAGCTAACAAAACTAACACCAACCAAAGTAGAGTTGAGGAACCACCACAACCATTTTCGCAATTGAGGGACTAAAATGTCATTCAGGTATATGTTCAGGGACCAAAGCTCCTAAAAGGCCAAAAAAAATATATAGTATCGACGACCAGCTATACTCCTTAAATAAAAAATATATTAAACGCGTATAGCCGAGCGGCTATACTCTTTAAATTTAAAAATATAGTTAAATAGTAGAGCCGCCCGGCTATACTTCTTAAATAAAAAATATTTATATAGTAGCGTATAGCCGGTCGGCTATACTCCTTAAATTAAAAATATATATGTAAATTGAATAGCCGTGCGGCTATACTTGTTCAATAAAAAATATATTTACATAGTATAGCCGCGCGTCTATTCTACTTAAATAAAAAAATGTTTAAATAGTATAGCCGTGCGGCTATACGCCTTAAATGAAAAAAAAAAATTAAAGAGTATAGCCGCTCGGCTATACGTTTAAAATATATATATACAGTCCCCTTCTATTGAGGGATCCCTTAAATAATTTTATTTGAGGGACGCCCTTTAGGGTACCCTACAATTTTTTTCTCAATGATCCAAACCATCTATTTTTTAGGTATTCATTCATAGATAATCCTTACAAAAAATTAGACAAATCGGAAACCGTTTCGATATCCAATTGTGTCCTACAAAATCAACGAACAACGGTGCATCAAGAAAGTACTCAAATTTCAAAAACACAATTGAGTGGTCAAATGATATCGGATTCAAGTGATTTTTTGTAGAGATGATCTTTGAATGAGTATCTACAAAATAGATGGTTTGGATTTGTGAAATGCAATTCGGAGTGGGGCCTACAAGGGGTGTCCCTCAAATAAGCTTATTTGAGGGATCCCTCAATGAAAGCTCTCTGTATATATATATATATATATATATATATATATAGGAATTAGGATGAATCCACCTCAACCCGAGCCTTCCTTCTCGGATGTAGAATTTGAAATAAATATGTTAAAATCCTTCGAAATAGAACACAAAAAGATAAAAAGAAATTATCTGAGTATTGAAAATATTAATAAAAGAATCTGGTTTGAAACAGCCTTTCAGGAGCATAGGCAAAATCATCTCTGGAAAGCCCATACCGCCTTTATGAAAGAAAAGAAATTCAATTGTTTCTTTTTTACGTGGTTAGATTGGTGTGCTCAGAAATATGACATTCCTGAATATAGGAGCCATATAGAGATGATAGGAAGCCCATTCTCGACTTACACTTCCAAAGATGGGAAATCAGTAAAAGCCGTACATCCACCCGAGATGGTAATTAAACAGAAAGATATGATAGCGGCTCCCTACAAAGAAACCACTTTCCTTGATGATAGCGCCAATAATTTTCGCACAGCGAGTAAAGAGGATATAGGCGCAGTTATTCAGCAGAATAATTACACCAACCTGTTTCTGCAGTCTCTAGGAAAGCAAGTCACTAGGATTGAAACGTCTGTTTCTGTAAAGGAGCAGAAATCCGACCCCGGTCCCTCAGAAACTAAAAGGATCAAGGAAATGAGTAGTCAGGTGTTCTTCAAACCACCTCCCCCTTTAGATAATAAAAACTTTAAGATGGGAAGAACATTGTCAGAAGATGAAAATTTTGTTGATATCCTGGCAAAGAAATTATCAGAAGTAAAATTGTCAGATAAAGGAAAAGGACCTCAAGTGTCGGTTCTCACTGAAGGAGAAATAGAGGACCTTGAAACGATGTTTAAGGAAGAACGACCTGAAATTAATAAGTTAACAAATGAAAAGAAATTCACTCAAACTGCTAAAACAAGAAATTACTACCCCAGACCCACTCCAGTAGATTTACAGTTTGAGGAAGATGGAATGTGGAATTCCGCTCAGTATGATGGAAGCTCCATAGTAGAATGGAATATTGATGGTCTAACGGAATATCAGATCATTAATGCAATGAAACATATGATGATGTACGCTACAGCCTCTAAGATAAAAGGAAATGGAGATAAGAGGGTGGCTGAAGCTATCATCGCAGGCTTTGTAGGTCAATTAAAAGGATGGTGGGATTTCCACCTAAGCGACTCAGCAAGAGCCCAAATCCTGAACGCCCAGGTGGCTATTGGTCAGCAGAATGTACAAGACCCAGTAACTGGATTAATCAAAGGTGAAAACATTTACCAGGAAGATGCGGTAAATTCACTAATTTACACAATTACTCTACATTTTGTAGGAACTACAGAATTACAGCACGACAGGTCTAGAGAACTCTTAATGAACCTTAAGTGTCCTACCTTGTCCCATTTTAGGTGGTATAAGGACGTGTTTTACTCCAAGGTGTTCACTAGGCAAGACTGTAATGCTGACTTTTGGAAAGAGAAATTTCTTTCAGGATTGCCACTTCTATTCGCTGAAAAGGTTAGGAATAGAATTAAAGAGAAAAATGGTGGTGTCATTCCTTATGGGTCTTACACCTATGGGGAATTGTCCTCTGAAATCTGCGCAGAAGGATTAGCTCTTTGCACAGATATGAAATTAAGAAAACAGCTTGATAAGCAAAAGGCCCTAGGAAAAAAGGAATTAGGTGACTTTTGTGAACAATTTGGTTTTGAACCAATAAAATCATATTCACATAAAACATACAAGAAGGGAAAGAAATTTGGGGGGCGTAAGACTAAAAAATACGAGAAATATAAGTCTGAACCCAAGAAGCCATATAGAACTTTCAGAAAAAGGAAATACACAGGAGATACTAGCAAAAAGGCTAGTAAAGGAAAGAAAGGAGCTGTCCCTACATGCTATAAGTGTGGAAAAGTAGGACATTATAAATCTGAGTGCAAAATGAAGGATAAAATCAGTAACCTAAGCATTAGTGAAGACCTTAAACAACAGCTTTGCCAAATAATGCTTAATTCATCTAGTTCTGAACAAGATAGTGATGACGAACTAGCCCAACTAGAAAATGAAGAATTGTTTGAATCAGATACTGAGACTAGCTCAGGTAGCGAGGAAGAGTGCGCCTGTCAATTTAAAGATCTGAGAATATGTGTCTTAACAAAAGAAGAAAGTCTAATAGTAGACTTAATTGATAAAATAGAAGATCCAGAAAAGAAGAGAGAAGCTTTGGAAAGTTATATCTCGCTAGCTAGAACCGGACCAAATAATCCCCAACCGGCCATAGCTAATGTAAGACAACCAGTTGAAAACTATAGTTTTAAGACTATAGTAAACAGAATGAATGATAAAATTCATAAAAAGGAACCTACGCTCAACGACCTTCAGTGCGAGGTCCATGATGTGAAAGAAGAACTTAGAGAGTTAAAAAATAGGGTTAGAGTTTTAGAACTCTATCGTCCTTTTTCAGAAAAAGATACAGAAGAAAAATCTGAGCAATTAGAATTCGAAAACCTAATGGAAGAATTTCAAGAGAAAATAGAACCTGTAACAAGAGAAACCCTACAGAAAGAACAAGTTAACACTATGAGATTCATTAATAGCATAGATAAGGTAATATCACAAAAATGGTATGCTATGATAACTATTGTTATTAATAAAACCTACAAGTTTACTGTTGAAGGGCTGATAGACACTGGAGCCGATCTTAATTGTATAAATGAAGGTGTTGTACCAACGAGGTATTTTCAGAAAACTACCCAAGTCCTACACACAGCAGTCAATAGTCAAAGGATGGGGATTCAGTTTAAATTATCTAACGCTGCTGTACTTAATCAAGGAATTTGCTTTGAAACCCCTTTTGTCTTGGTGAAAGGATTAAACCAGTCCCTGATATTAGGAACCCCTTTCATTAATATGCTTTATCCTTTCTCTGTTTCTGAAGAGGGAATAAGAACTGAGGTAGAGGGTCAACCTATAGTCTTTAGGTTCTCTCAACCACCCAAGCATAAGTATATTAATGAAATTCAAGAAAAGATAAAGAAGAAAGAAAGTTATCTATATCACCTGAAAGAAGAATTGCAGTACAAAAGAATAGAGGAACAACTGCAAGACAATAGGGTAAAAGAAAAGGTAGAAGAAGTCCAAAAGATGTTTGAAAATCAAGTTTGTGCCGAAATACCCAATGCTTTTTGGAATAGGAAAAGACACATAGTGGAATTGCCGTATGAGCCTGATTTTGATGAAAAGAAAATCCCAACCAAAGCTAGGCCAATTCAAATGAATGCTAGGCTAATGGAAATTTGTAAATCTGAAATTCAAGATTTATTAGGGAAAAAGTTAATTAGGAAAAGCTCATCTCCCTGGAGCTGTTCTGCCTTCTATGTAGAAAACGCAGCAGAATTAGAAAGAGGGGTACCTAGATTGGTGATAAACTACAAACCTCTTAATAAAGCCTTAAAATGGGTTAGATATCCAATTCCTAATAAAAAGGACCTTTTGGATAGATTGAATAAGGCAGTAATTTTTTCTAAATTTGATATGAAATCGGGATATTGGCAGATTCAAATTGCAGAAAAAGACAGGTACAAAACAGCCTTTAATGTCCCCTTCGGACATTACGAATGGAATGTTTTACCGTTTGGTCTAAAAAATGCTCCCTCTGAGTTTCAAAATATTATGAATGATATATTTAATCCTTACACAGCTTTCACCATTGTTTATATTGATGATGTTTTGGTTTATTCTAATTCTTTAGAACAACACTTTAAACATCTGAATATCTTTTTGAAAGTTGTGAAGCATGCAGGATTAGTGGTTTCGGCAAAGAAAATGAAATTATTTTCTTCAAAGATTCGTTTTTTGGGACACAATATTAATAAGGGACTGATAGTTCCTATTGATCGAGCAATATCCTTTGCTGAAAAATTCCCTGATGAGATAAGGGACAAGCAACAGTTACAAAGGTTCTTAGGAAGTCTTAATTATATAAAAGATTTTTATAAAGATTTGGCTCAAGATTCAAAATTGTTATACCAAAGGTTGAAAAAGAACCCAACTCCCTGGTCAGAAGAACACACTAAAGCGGTAAGAAGGTTGAAAATTAAAGTCAAAGAACTTCCTTGCTTAGCCTTAGCCAACCCCGAAGCCTTTAAAATAGTAGAAACAGATGCTTCAGAAATCGGGTATGGAGGAATCCTAAAACAGAAGGTCAATAATTCAGAACAACTGGTTAGATTCACTTCTGGAGTTTGGAAACCGGCTCAAAAGAATTATTCTACTGTTAAGAAAGAAATGCTAGCCATAGTCCATGCTGTTTCTAAATTCGAAAGTGATCTTTTAAATAAAAAATTCCTGATAAGAGTGGATTGCAAGGCTGCAAAAGACATTCTGTTTAAAGATGTAAAAAATTTAGCATCAAAACAAATTTTCGCAAGATGGCAAGGAATACTATCTGCTTTCGATTTTGATATTGAATTTATTAAAGGTGAAACTAATGCGCTCCCTGATTTCTTAACTCGAGAATTTTTGCAGGGTGCGAACCAGGAGTTCCGGACAAATGACTCCAAGTAGGAGCTCTTCAGGAGCTCTTGCTAGGTCTTCCCCGACTGATCCAAAGCCCTTGATGACTTCTTCTCCATATAATAAGGGTAAGGAGAAGCAGATTGCTGAAAATCCATTCCGTGAATATATGAATATGTCTGTAGCAATTATTGAAATGAATGATCTGGACAAACATCCGAATTTTCTAGCTGAAAAATATTTAAGGGATAACCTTCCTCCCTTAAATAAGCCCCGTCTATTCTATGAAACTCTCCTAATTGAAACTAAATCTGTTAATATAGTTCATCGTCATAGGGGTGAAAATACCAACACAATAGCCTTTTCCAAAATCCAAATTCTAAATGTTATTTCCTTGGAAGAATGGGGTCCTAGCCCTGAAAGGGCTAAAAGATTTATCCATCCTGAAATTAGGCCATATTCATATAATTTCTGGGATTATAAAAAAGCATGGGAATATGTCTTATGTTTTCAAAATCAAAACTATTCTCATACTTGGTTCATCCAATTTAAGCTTCGGGCTCTGAAAGAACTCCCAAATTGGTTCAAGAGCTTTTTCCTTATCTGGGGTCCTACTATGGAATACCTTCCTCCTGAAATTAAGGAGTCTTTTCAAATGAAATTTTGTAAATGGAATAAGAATCATCCTGATCAAAGGACTTTGTTCATGTGGTTCATGATAATGTATGAGCTACCTTGGATATTAAAGTGGGAATATGTCATCTCGGAAGACATTGATGAAGAATGGACCTATATTCCTAACTTAGTCCGCAGCATCTTAATTCGTTGGTGGGATAAATTCACAAGAGACCACTTAGTTCCTGTCAAGATTACCCCAGCAATTATTCCCTCCTTTGATCCTGTTGCTGCTCAGCCTTTGGTCACTTCTCCTGCCAGTCTAAGTGTTTCGCAAAGGCTACAGATGCTGATAGATCAGCCAGGCTCTTCTTCATCAAAAGAAGATTTGAAAAAGAAAGTCCTCGAGATCCTGGATTTAGATGACGAGTCGATGGCATCAGCTTCCGCCACTCAACCTGAAGATGAGGTGGACCCTTTTGCTAATGAAGACATGCTTGACCACTTTCATCCAGATCTCCATTCGGATCTTTATGGTGGGCCCAAGTAATATTATGTCTGATAAGAAGACAATTTGTGTTTACTGTAATTTGTGATAAAGCTTTTTACTTTTACGTTTTTCTGGTAAAAGCAATACGTTCCTGCTTTTACTATGTTTTTATTTGCCTTTTGTAAGAGTCCGCCTTTTTCCTTTTTTGGCCGCTTGCGTGAACGTTCGGACAGAATCATTAAAGTGAAGATGCCGCTCTACTGTAGGCTGCTTTGTGATCTTCTGCCTCTAATTGACACGTCAACAGCCAGGAGGCTTTAAAATGAAGGGCTTCTCCTCCTTTGCGAAGCACCGAAAAAGATCGCCTCTCAAGCAGAAAATAAACTTTGTGTTTTGAGTGTTTTGGAGTGTTTTTGAGTGTTTTCAAGTGCTGCTTCTGCGAAGCTTCTGTTAAGCACTACTGCCTTCCCTGCTTCTATGTAAGTTTGTTGAATATTAATGATACTACGTTTGATATCGTATTTAATTTCTCTATATTATTATCCTTGGTTTTGGCTTTGTATGTTTGAATTCCTCATAATAATTATGTTTATTCTCTACGTCTCTACTCTACGTCTTTTCTGTTGCACTTTCCGACGTAAATGTCTTAAAAGCTTTAACATTAAATATTCAAACTCAGGGTTATGATATGGACCCAGGATCCCAAAATCTAGCGATCATTTATAGGGTTTCATATAAGGTTATGAACACTGTCTGTCCCAAAGCTAAAGATTTAGACAGCAAAGGTGAAACTACCTTGTTCCAAACCAACCTTGAAAAATCAAACGTAGCAGTTCCAAAAATGATAAAGTGGAGTGATATAACCCTACCAGAAAAGTGGATTTTGGATGAAATAGTCCCAAAGAAGCCCCTTGAAAATCAAGAACCTACTCGGATCTCCCAATTCGCTGATGGAGAGGTAGAAATACAATTCTCCAACGCTAGAAAAACTAGGATTGATCTAGCGCCCTTTGGATCTAACCTAGAACCACATAGGTCGAGTACCTCTAGGATTGATCTAGCACCCTCTAGATCCAACCTAGAACCCCATAGGTCGAGCACCTCCTCTGATATAGCTTACGATCTAGACCATGACAGAATGATCTTGGCAGGTCTTAGGAGAACCCAGGAACAGACACAAAGGCCAGCCTACAGGTTTGAGCAAACCCTTCCAAACCCAGGAATTAGGATGAATCCACCTCAAGTTTCCTAAGCTCTGATACCAGGTACTGGCCCAGACTCTTAAGAGCAAAATTTTTCTCAATCAATTTTAAGCTTTCGAGCGGAAGGTAGTGTAGAGACGTAGAGAATAAACATAATTATTATGAGGAATTCAAACATACAAAGCCAAAACCAAGGATAATAATATAGAGAAATTAAATACGATATCAAACGTAGTATCATTAATATTCAACAAACTTACATAGAAGCAGGGAAGGCAGTAGTGCTTAACAGAAGCTTCGCAGAAGCAGCACTTGAAAACACTCAAAAACACTCCAAAACACTCAAAACACAAAGTTTATTTTCTGCTTGAGAGGCGATCTTTTTCGGTGCTTCGCAAAGGAGGAGAAGCCCTTCATTTTAAAGCCTCCTGGCTGTTGACGTGTCAATTAGAGGCAGAAGATCACAAAGCAGCCTACAGTAGAGCGGCATCTTCACTTTAATGATTCTGTCCGAACGTTCACGCAAGCGGCCAAAAAAGGAAAAAGGCGGACTCTTACAAAAGGCAAATAAAAACATAGTAAAAGCAGGAACGTATTGCTTTTACCAGAAAAACGTAAAAGTAAAAAGCTTTATCACAAATTACAGTAAACACAAATTGTCTTCTTATCAGACATAATATTACTTGGGCCCACCATAAAGATCCGAATGGAGATCTGGATGAAAGTGGTCAAGCATGTCTTCATTAGCAAAAGGGTCCACCTCATCTTCAGGTTGAGTGGCGGAAGCTGATGCCATCGACTCGTCATCTAAATCCAGGATCTCGAGGACTTTCTTTTTCAAATCTTCTTTTGATGAAGAAGAGCCTGGCTGATCTATCAGCATCTGTAGCCTTTGCGAAACACTTAGACTGGCAGGAGAAGTGACCAAAGGCTGAGCAGCAACAGGATCAAAGGAGGGAATAATTGCTGGGGTAATCTTGACAGGAACTAAGTGGTCTCTTGTGAATTTATCCCACCAACGAATTAAGATGCTGCGGACTAAGTTAGGAATATAGGTCCATTCTTCATCAATGTCTTCCGAGATGACATATTCCCACTTTAATATCCAAGGTAGCTCATACATTATCATGAACCACATGAACAAAGTCCTTTGATCAGGATGATTCTTATTCCATTTACAAAATTTCATTTGAAAAGACTCCTTAATTTCAGGAGGAAGGTATTCCATAGTAGGACCCCAGATAAGGAAAAAGCTCTTGAACCAATTTGGGAGTTCTTTCAGAGCCCGAAGCTTAAATTGGATGAACCAAGTATGAGAATAGTTTTGATTTTGAAAACATAAGACATATTCCCATGCTTTTTTATAATCCCAGAAATTATATGAATATGGCCTAATTTCAGGATGGATAAATCTTTTAGCCCTTTCAGGGCTAGGACCCCATTCTTCCAAGGAAATAACATTTAGAATTTGGATTTTGGAAAAGGCTATTGTGTTGGTATTTTCACCCCTATGACGATGAACTATATTAACAGATTTAGTTTCAATTAGGAGAGTTTCATAGAATAGACGGGGCTTATTTAAGGGAGGAAGGTTATCCCTTAAATATTTTTCAGCTAGAAAATTCGGATGTTTGTCCAGATCATTCATTTCAATAATTGCTACAGACATATTCATATATTCACGGAATGGATTTTCAGCAATCTGCTTCTCCTTACCCTTA
Source organism: Prunus avium (assembly GCF_965620075.1). NCBI lineage: Eukaryota > Viridiplantae > Streptophyta > Magnoliopsida > Rosales > Rosaceae > Prunus > Prunus avium. The sequence goes on along the minus strand of NC_142284.1, from coordinate 54,115,559 downwards.
TTATATGGAGAAGAAGTCATCAAGGGCTTTGGATCAGTCGGGGAAGACCTAGCAAGAGCTCCTGAAGAGCTCCTACTTGGAGTCATTTGTCCGGAACTCCTGGTTCGTGTTGTGTAAATACAGCTGCACCAAAATGGATTAAGCTGCATCCTCAACTTGTGATACTCGCAAGTGCACGAACCGTTGGTAGTTTAGCGTATGTAAGTGCGAGGTCGATTCCACAGGGATTGGTGATTGAATGATCCAATTTAGTTTCCCTACACAAAACAGAAATGAAAAAGAAAGGAAATAAATAAAACAAGGAAGAAAGAAATAACTAACTCAAGCAGATAAGTTCCCAAGTTCAATTAGATTAATGGATTGATTCTAGCTAAAGTATGATTAAGCCATGGTGTGTGGTCATAACCTTGTGTTCCTAATTCCCTAATTTGATCATTTGTTGTCTAACCTAAAATTAAGCATTAGGAACCCATTAAGCATAGAAGAACAATTTAAACAACCAAGCATGTATCTAATCCCTGTTGTCGAATGTCCATACATACTCTTCCTATTCATAGTTCAATTCGAATTAAAGCATGGTGTCTACTCTTAATTCAAACCAAGATAGCTAACATGCAAGCCTAAATGGTGATCAATCATTCAAACTAGCATATTAACTTATAAGCATAATGAATAAGAACAAAAATCATAATTGAAACTTGGAAACTAATCAAACTTGAAACTAAAGAAAAGAATTTACATAACAATGAAAATTAAAGTAGAACTTGGAAAGACTTAAAGAGAATTTCAGCACAAAGATCTCATTATAACAATTGAAAACTAGAAAGAGAAACTAAGAGAATTTGAGGGAGAGAAGGGAAGGGAGCTCTAGAGAAGTGTTTGAGAGCTCCCCCCCTTGGGGTGTGTTTACAAGCTTAGAGAACATCCCTATTTATAGGCCTAGGGGAAGTGAAAATCTGAATTCAATATGGCTAATGCATACAACACTTGTTTTATAAAATCTGAAATGGTTGATGCACTTGTATTAGAAAATCTAAATTGGGTGATGCACTTGTATTAGAAAATCTTGAATTGGTTGATGCACTTCACCAATAGATCCCACCAGCAGCCCTAGCTCATCTTCATGTCACCATGACCAAGCTTCCAACCAGAAATGATAGCTCATACCTAGCTCACCATGACCAAGCATCCAACCAGCACATGCTGAGGTCAGCATGACCAGCAACTTCAAGGGCTTACAACTTGGGCTTCTCTTAATCAAATTAGGACTTTAAGCACTCGAAATTGAAGTTCAGAATGTCTTCTTTCCAGCCATATGTTATTTGGGCCAATCCAAGGTTGGAGGAAGAAGTTAAGGCCAAAACAAATTGCTAACTCATTTTCGGCGCTGATAAGATCCATCCTGAGCATGGTTCTGTGTTTGCTAGGTAACGGACTCCAGATTTATCCAATGGGGCTGAATTTTGGATATGTTATAGTACACACCAATTGGAACAACTTTCATGAAGAATGTGGCCTCAGTCGAGCTATGTAGGTTGTTGAAACAAAGCTTGCAATATGACCTACGGAACTGGACTGGCAGGGGGCTGTAGCCAAAATGAGTTTGTCTTTAAGCTCTTCATCCATTCATCCAAATTAGGTCTTAACATGCTTGAATTGCATGAATTATGCTCTCTAAAGCCATCATTATTACCTAAAGCTCAATGAACTGAAAGATAAACACAAAAAGGATTAAAAGCACAAGTTTAACTCAAAAACATAACCAAATCATAAGCTAGAAGGGTACAAAATGATATACAATTATGAACCGATCAAATACCCCCAAACCTAGATTTTGCTAGTCCTCAAGCAAAACAAAAGGAAAACGAAGAAAAATAAAACAAAATAAGAAGTTAACTAGACCACTTTCGTAGGTAACTCGATTGCATTGAGCGTATGCAACAAGCCTTTAAACCTCTAGGCATCCCTAGTAGGAGGAGTTGTGTCTCCTGAGGGTTTAACAGATACGATACCCACAAACGTTTTACTGACTCTGTAAAACAAAGTAATTAGAAAACTTAAAGATTGTTAGTCCTTAAGCAAAACCAAAAACAAAAACAAACACAAAAACACAAAGAACTTAAAACAATTTTTCCGAACATTTTCTGAAGAGAAATGACTCATGCACATGACTTAAACGTTTTAACAATAAAAGCTCAATTTTTAGACATTATTTACAAAGCGGCAAAGTTCTAAACACAATATGCTCAAAGTGTAGTAGTGTGATAGCCAAATGCAACAAATTCCCCAATCTTAGTTTTCACACAATTTCAAAAATCATACAAAGCATAAGTTCAACTTCAAATCTCACCAAAGTTGTCCTCTCACAAATGAATCACTCAGAAGATGGCTATAATGCACACTCAGTTATAAACATGAGAATAGAGTTAAACCATAAGGGACTTAACTCGCAATAGAAATATGAAGAACTTGCATTAATATGATCTCAAGAAGGATGTCAAACACTTAAAAGTAGAAAAATGAATGCAATTCAACCACATGACATTTAAGATCAATTTAGGTCTTTAACATGGGTTGTAATGGGGCCAAGGGTGTAAGGTGAGTAAGAAATGAAGGATATGGATAATACAAAGTCCAAGGAACTCGCAATGCAAGAGCATAAAATAATTGTTTACAAGACTTCGAATCATCACGATTAGATTTTTTTCTTTTACCTGATCAAAACTCCTTATACCCTTCATTTACATTGATTCACTCCTTTCCTGAACAACCACCAATTTATTTTGAAGGCCCAAAAATGAAATTTCATTCAACCACCACTTAATCACAACTTTTCTCTTTTCTTTCACCAATTGTGTGATTTTTTTTTTTTCTTCGAAATTCCCAAACTTAGTATGAAAAACACATCCCAATTAAAGCTCATGAGTTCTTTAGAAAGGTAAATATTTGTTTTTCAGGCTAAGGCGAGGAAATATAATTGGTTAAATGAAAGAAAAGGTTTACATGTAGGCTCAAAATGGTTAACAATGGAAAATCATGCTTAAGCATGCATAAGGTTAGCTTGAAAGGCACAAACGATCCAAAGAGGGCCTTAATATCACTTCTTAAATGTCGTGAAGTCAAATTGCATAAGAATGAATGACTTTTAAGTGTTCAACCAAATCAATAAATAATGAGATCAAACAACAACTTTGATGACAAGAAAATAAGAGTACGTATATAACACTCATGAATTGAAGTACAAGGCTCAAAAGCTCACTTTATATGGTTATATAAGTCTAATTTGTGCTTGATACAATTCTTTGGGTCATGCAAATCCTTTAATTGGAAAATTATGAAACAAATGGCAAGTGCAAAGAAGGTTTCGAACATATCATGCTAGAACGATGCCAAATTAATTAATTAATGAATTATTTTATTTTTTTTTATTTTACAAGAAGAATTTACAAGGAACAAAAAAAAATAATAATAATAAATATATAAAATTCAATTTTCATTTAAGTCATGCAAACATTTATCACAATCTCATCAAATGTGTTCGGAAAGTGACTCAAAACAAAACAAGACTCAAAATATAGAAAAAGAAAAAAAACAAGCAAGAAATATATATATATTTTTTTTTAATAAGAGAAACTAAATTTACTTGGTAAACTCCAATACCCCCAAACCTAGATATGAACATTGTCCTCAATGTTTAAAAATTAGGAACAAGCAATGTCACAACAAGAAATGAAAGGTACTAAAGTAAATATAAACCACAAAAAAAAAAACACAAATAAAATAAAATAATTACAAAAAAAAAAAAATTACAAAACAAACAAACAAATAAACAAAAAAGAAAAAAAATGAAACAGTAAAACACTCGAAACAGAAAGCCCTAAACAGACAAAACAGTAAGCCCTAAACAGACAGTCTTACGCAAACCAAAACCCAAACAATTGAAAGCCCAACCCAAAAGAAAGTTAACCCACCTTGAAACCTAACAACAGTGAAAACCTAACCCACAATGAAATCTGAAGCCCACACGTTTGTTATTATTATTATTATTATTATTATTTTAAATAAAATGAAACTTGAATTGGGAGCGCAAAGGCGGGATTTCTGAAAAGAAAGTGTGTGGTCCCTGATGCCGTTTCATGGATAGTCACGGGCAGAAAGCAGGAGCCACGTGTCGACGCATAGAGGCGCCGCAGATCCACAAGCGAAAATTACGGGCTCATGGAAAGGCGCGACAACTTTGCTGAACGCGTCCGTTCAGACAAAGCAAGTCGTGACAAATGTGTTGGAAACGGTTGGAAAGTGAGAAGGTTGTGGGACTCGAGGAACGCTGGATATTCAGAAAACGCTTAGACGCTGCAACGGCTAGGGTTTGTTTGTCAAAGACTACATCTATAAGAAGGAAAAAGAAGGGAAATAAACAAAAAACAAAAAACACACAAACTCAGAAACACAAAAAAGAAGCAAGAAAAAGAAAAAAAAAAGTGAGAAATCAAATGGCTTCTTCCTACCCCTTTTCGTTAGATCTCAACCTAGCTCCACCGACTCAGACACGAGGCCAAGCAGTAGCACCAGTATGGATGCCCTACTTTGCCTCCGCACGGGGGCCTGTGACTGTCAATGACTCAATACTCCTGGACAACGATGTTGCCATTGGAGTTTGCAGAAATTTAGTGACTCCCAAAGATATACGTGTGTTCGGGACAAGGGATGACAACCGGGTCACGAGTGATGCCCTGGCACTGAGCGTGCAGAGTACAGCATGTGTCGCAAGTTTGGGTCATCGCCTACTTGCGAAGTCCCATGAGGTAGAGGTGCTTAAAGCTCAGTTGGCGGCGGAGCGAAGTTTGGTTGAAGACTGTCAGAGTGCTATAAAAAGCTTGAAAAGGGAGAGGTCAAGGATTGTGGAGGTGAATCGACACCAGCTAGAAGTATTGCGAGACGAGAATAAAAATCTATCAAAGATGGTAGAGTTGTACTCTCGCGACATGAGAAAGCAACTGGAGGACCTAGACCGACCGGGTAAACGCAAGCAAGCAGATCATGAGAGTAGTTACGCTCAAGCTAAGATTGCGATCTTTGGGAGCTCAAGTGGTGAGCCCCAAGAGGCTGTGCATGAAGCCCAGGAAGAGGACAGCCAGAGGGCCAAACTCAAAGCTCCAATGGTCGAGACACCGAGCACTGTGAAGAAATGACTTCTACTGCATTATTGATGTTTTTATTTTAATTTATTTTATTTTTTTGGTTGTTTTTGTCTTTATTTTGTTTTGGAAATAAAAGAGTAAATTTGCAGAAGGAAAAAGAAAACGGAAAAGAAAGCACACTTTCCAAACTTAAATCAAACGAAGACGACAAACGGAAATGGAAGCACAGTTCCCTAACTAAAATAAAATAAAGATGATAGCCGAAAGGGAAAGGCAAAAACACAAAGCTCTAGAAAATGAAAGTAACGGGCAAAACAATAAAACACCAGAAAACACGGAAAAAAGAAAAGTAAAGTGAAAGTAAAGGTGCTCCCCCTTGAAGCGATTAGGTCGAGCATGCCCGGGAAATCCGAAATGGTGTTGGCTTTCTCTCATCAGCGTATGTCTATTTAAACCACACCTCTGCAAGCGGATGATACCCAGCATTTCTTCCTGCAAACTCAAGGAAAAACATCAAAAAATTCAGAAGCAAAACAAATGGCATCCTCATGCACTCACCTTGATGATCTCAACCTTGAGCTCTCACTTGCACCACCGAATGCCCAGACAAGGGCTCCTCCAAACACTGTCTTCCCAAACTCCACATATCATCACGGTACGGCCTCAAACTTTGCTGAGATAATACCGAACTTTTCTGAGGCAATGCCGAACAGAGCAGCGCTGCTAGGAGGCATGATTAGCAGCAAGCTCACTCCGACAGATCATCTGCATGTGGCACAGAGGTCTGATAAGGCAGCGGTAGAGGAGTCCCACAATTTAACTGTGCTCCACGCGGTCTCCGCTACCAATTTGGGCATGCGATTACTGGCGAGGACAAGGGAGTGTGCCGCGATGAGCGAGGAAATAGCTTCCTTGAAGGCTATGGTGGCGGACTTGCAGAAGCGGCTCTACTGTGCCAATAAGCACGTGGAAGCACTGCAGAGAAAAAATGAGGACCATGTGGAGCTGCTGCAGATTCTACAAGTGCGAGAAAATAGAGGCAAGCCATGATGATGATGGAGATGAAGAAGATGAAGAAGATGATGAAGAAGATGATGATGAAGATGATGATGATGATGTTTTTTTTTTTTAAAATTGTTTTTTTTATTGTTTTGTTTTTTTTTATTGTTTTTTTTTATGCAATGTTTGAAATAAAAATGTGTTTTAACACTCAGAAATAAACTAACTAACCATACCACGTAAATAAATAAATAAACTAACATAACAACACAAAAACAGAAACAAAACAAAAACAAAGACTCAACAGAAAAGAAAACAAAAAAAATAAAAAAAACTTAATTTAAAAACACACAATATACAAGCAACTCACGGATGACCAGTTAAGGGCCTCAGAAAACACAGCCAGGGGATCCGGGAAGGTTGGAGGGGTCACAATGGTCCCGCTTAAAACCCAAACTTCTTAGACACCGAAGGTGTCGCCTAAAGAACTCCTAGACACTGTATTGACGAAGGTGCTCACTGGAGTTACCATAAGTCGGCTCATATGAAAAATCTTTTTTTTTTTATAAATATATTCTCGTAAGAAAAAGAAACAAAAACAAATTAAGATAACATGAAATAACAAACCATAAACGAAAATGAACTAAGTACTCTAAACAAACTCGAACAAACGATATAAATTATTGTACTAAAAGAAACAAACCAAGAAACCAAAGAAAAAAAACAAACAGCACTTTCTATCACCTATTTATCACCATTTGGACAGATTCGTTTCATTGTTTTTCAGCTTCGACCTCTGTTCAGTTTTTAGGCTATAACTTTCCAACCGTAAGTCCAAATTTTACGTTCTTTATATGGTTGGATTCAGCATAGAAAAACAAAGAACTCAACGCGGACCAAAAGGCAAAAACAACTACGGAAATAAACAGAATTCAAAGAAGAGAAATGATTGAAATGCTCCCCCTTGAAGCGATTAGGTCGAGCATGGATGCACTTGGAGGTCGCGACTTCTCCCACTACTCCACACTTCCTATCTTTGAAGTTGCCATCTCTCTCCATTTTTATTGAGCTATTTACATTGCTAAAACAAACACATACAAAAACTTGAAATGGAATTAAAAGGATTAGGAAATAAAAACTAAAATGAAAAGGAAAATTAACACACATCCAATTCCATGCTTCAAAGCAACAAGCACCAATGGGTTGTGTAAGCTGGGACTTAAACCCAGTTCTCTTGCTTGTTGGGCAATTGTCCTTTTCTGTTGGACTACAAACACAACTGGTCCATTAACGTCATTAACTTTAAAACAAGAAATTGTCTAGAAAAACATGAAAATGAAAAATAAAAATAAAACAAGTAGGGAAAAGAAATAGAACCAAACTATGTTGCCAATCCCCGGCAACGGCGCCAAAAACTTGTTGTGTAAATACAGCTGCACCAAAATGGATTAAGCTGCATCCTCAACTTGTGATACTCGCAAGTGCACGAACCGTTGGTAGTTTAGCGTATGTAAGTGCGAGGTCGATTCCACAGGGATTGGTGATTGAATGATCCAATTTAGTTTCCCTACACAAAACAGAAATGAAAAAGAAAGGAAATAAATAAAACAAGGAAGAAAGAAATAACTAACTCAAGCAGATAAGTTCCCAAGTTCAATTAGATTAATGGATTGATTCTAGCTAAAGTATGATTAAGCCATGGTGTGTGGTCATAACCTTGTGTTCCTAATTCCCTAATTTGATCATTTGTTGTCTAACCTAAAATTAAGCATTAGGAACCCATTAAGCATAGAAGAACAATTTAAACAACCAAGCATGTATCTAATCCCTGTTGTCGAATGTCCATACATACTCTTCCTATTCATAGTTCAATTCGAATTAAAGCATGGTGTCTACTCTTAATTCAAACCAAGATAGCTAACATGCAAGCCTAAATGGTGATCAATCATTCAAACTAGCATATTAACTTATAAGCATAATGAATAAGAACAAAAATCATAATTGAAACTTGGAAACTAATCAAACTTGAAACTAAAGAAAAGAATTTACATAACAATGAAAATTAAAGTAGAACTTGGAAAGACTTAAAGAGAATTTCAGCACAAAGATCTCATTATAACAATTGAAAACTAGAAAGAGAAACTAAGAGAATTTGAGGGAGAGAAGGGAAGGGAGCTCTAGAGAAGTGTTTGAGAGCTCCCCCCCTTGGGGTGTGTTTACAAGCTTAGAGAACATCCCTATTTATAGGCCTAGGGGAAGTGAAAATCTGAATTCAATATGGCTAATGCATACAACACTTGTTTTATAAAATCTGAAATGGTTGATGCACTTGTATTAGAAAATCTAAATTGGGTGATGCACTTGTATTAGAAAATCTTGAATTGGTTGATGCACTTCACCAATAGATCCCACCAGCAGCCCTAGCTCATCTTCATGTCACCATGACCAAGCTTCCAACCAGAAATGATAGCTCATACCTAGCTCACCATGACCAAGCATCCAACCAGCACATGCTGAGGTCAGCATGACCAGCAACTTCAAGGGCTTACAACTTGGGCTTCTCTTAATCAAATTAGGACTTTAAGCACTCGAAATTGAAGTTCAGAATGTCTTCTTTCCAGCCATATGTTATTTGGGCCAATCCAAGGTTGGAGGAAGAAGTTAAGGCCAAAACAAATTGCTAACTCATTTTCGGCGCTGATAAGATCCATCCTGAGCATGGTTCTGTGTTTGCTAGGTAACGGACTCCAGATTTATCCAATGGGGCTGAATTTTGGATATGTTATAGTACACACCAATTGGAACAACTTTCATGAAGAATGTGGCCTCAGTCGAGCTATGTAGGTTGTTGAAACAAAGCTTGCAATATGACCTACGGAACTGGACTGGCAGGGGGCTGTAGCCAAAATGAGTTTGTCTTTAAGCTCTTCATCCATTCATCCAAATTAGGTCTTAACATGCTTGAATTGCATGAATTATGCTCTCTAAAGCCATCATTATTACCTAAAGCTCAATGAACTGAAAGATAAACACAAAAAGGATTAAAAGCACAAGTTTAACTCAAAAACATAACCAAATCATAAGCTAGAAGGGTACAAAATGATATACAATTATGAACCGATCAGTTCGCACCCTGCAAAAATTCTCGAGTTAAGAAATCAGGGAGCGCATTAGTTTCACCTTTAATAAATTCAATATCAAAATCGAAAGCAGATAGTATTCCTTGCCATCTTGCGAAAATTTGTTTTGATGCTAAATTTTTTACATCTTTAAACAGAATGTCTTTTGCAGCCTTGCAATCCACTCTTATCAGGAATTTTTTATTTAAAAGATCACTTTCGAATTTAGAAACAGCATGGACTATGGCTAGCATTTCTTTCTTAACAGTAGAATAATTCTTTTGAGCCGGTTTCCAAACTCCAGAAGTGAATCTAACCAGTTGTTCTGAATTATTGACCTTCTGTTTTAGGATTCCTCCATACCCGATTTCTGAAGCATCTGTTTCTACTATTTTAAAGGCTTCGGGGTTGGCTAAGGCTAAGCAAGGAAGTTCTTTGACTTTAATTTTCAACCTTCTTACCGCTTTAGTGTGTTCTTCTGACCAGGGAGTTGGGTTCTTTTTCAACCTTTGGTATAACAATTTTGAATCTTGAGCCAAATCTTTATAAAAATCTTTTATATAATTAAGACTTCCTAAGAACCTTTGTAACTGTTGCTTGTCCCTTATCTCATCAGGGAATTTTTCAGCAAAGGATATTGCTCGATCAATAGGAACTATCAGTCCCTTATTAATATTGTGTCCCAAAAAACGAATCTTTGAAGAAAATAATTTCATTTTCTTTGCCGAAACCACTAATCCTGCATGCTTCACAACTTTCAAAAAGATATTCAGATGTTTAAAGTGTTGTTCTAAAGAATTAGAATAAACCAAAACATCATCAATATAAACAATGGTGAAAGCTGTGTAAGGATTAAATATATCATTCATAATATTTTGAAACTCAGAGGGAGCATTTTTTAGACCAAACGGTAAAACATTCCATTCGTAATGTCCGAAGGGGACATTAAAGGCTGTTTTGTACCTGTCTTTTTCTGCAATTTGAATCTGCCAATATCCCGATTTCATATCAAATTTAGAAAAAATTACTGCCTTATTCAATCTATCCAAAAGGTCCTTTTTATTAGGAATTGGATATCTAACCCATTTTAAGGCTTTATTAAGAGGTTTGTAGTTTATCACCAATCTAGGTACCCCTCTTTCTAATTCTGCTGCGTTTTCTACATAGAAGGCAGAACAGCTCCAGGGAGATGAGCTTTTCCTAATTAACTTTTTCCCTAATAAATCTTGAATTTCAGATTTACAAATTTCCATTAGCCTAGCATTCATTTGAATTGGCCTAGCTTTGGTTGGGATTTTCTTTTCATCAAAATCAGGCTCATACGGCAATTCCACTATGTGTCTTTTCCTATTCCAAAAAGCATTGGGTATTTCGGCACAAACTTGATTTTCAAACATCTTTTGGACTTCTTCTACCTTTTCTTTTACCCTATTGTCTTGCAGTTGTTCCTCTATTCTTTTGTACTGCAATTCTTCTTTCAGGTGATATAGATAACTTTCTTTCTTCTTTATCTTTTCTTGAATTTCATTAATATACTTATGCTTGGGTGGTTGAGAGAACCTAAAGACTATAGGTTGACCCTCTACCTCAGTTCTTATTCCCTCTTCAGAAACAGAGAAAGGATAAAGCATATTAATGAAAGGGGTTCCTAATATCAGGGACTGGTTTAATCCTTTCACCAAGACAAAAGGGGTTTCAAAGCAAATTCCTTGATTAAGTACAGCAGCGTTAGATAATTTAAACTGAATCCCCATCCTTTGACTATTGACTGCTGTGTGTAGGACTTGGGTAGTTTTCTGAAAATACCTCGTTGGTACAACACCTTCATTTATACAATTAAGATCGGCTCCAGTGTCTATCAGCCCTTCAACAGTAAACTTGTAGGTTTTATTAATAACAATAGTTATCATAGCATACCATTTTTGTGATATTACCTTATCTATGCTATTAATGAATCTCATAGTGTTAACTTGTTCTTTCTGTAGGGTTTCTCTTGTTACAGGTTCTATTTTCTCTTGAAATTCTTCCATTAGGTTTTCGAATTCTAATTGCTCAGATTTTTCTTCTGTATCTTTTTCTGAAAAAGGACGATAGAGTTCTAAAACTCTAACCCTATTTTTTAACTCTCTAAGTTCTTCTTTCACATCATGGACCTCGCACTGAAGGTCGTTGAGCGTAGGTTCCTTTTTATGAATTTTATCATTCATTCTGTTTACTATAGTCTTAAAACTATAGTTTTCAACTGGTTGTCTTACATTAGCTATGGCCGGTTGGGGATTATTTGGTCCGGTTCTAGCTAGCGAGATATAACTTTCCAAAGCTTCTCTCTTCTTTTCTGGATCTTCTATTTTATCAATTAAGTCTACTATTAGACTTTCTTCTTTTGTTAAGACACATATTCTCAGATCTTTAAATTGACAGGCGCACTCTTCCTCGCTACCTGAGCTAGTCTCAGTATCTGATTCAAACAATTCTTCATTTTCTAGTTGGGCTAGTTCGTCATCACTATCTTGTTCAGAACTAGATGAATTAAGCATTATTTGGCAAAGCTGTTGTTTAAGGTCTTCACTAATGCTTAGGTTACTGATTTTATCCTTCATTTTGCACTCAGATTTATAATGTCCTACTTTTCCACACTTATAGCATGTAGGGACAGCTCCTTTCTTTCCTTTACTAGCCTTTTTGCTAGTATCTCCTGTGTATTTCCTTTTTCTGAAAGTTCTATATGGCTTCTTGGGTTCAGACTTATATTTCTCGTATTTTTTAGTCTTACGCCCCCCAAATTTCTTTCCCTTCTTGTATGTTTTATGTGAATATGATTTTATTGGTTCAAAACCAAATTGTTCACAAAAGTCACCTAATTCCTTTTTTCCTAGGGCCTTTTGCTTATCAAGCTGTTTTCTTAATTTCATATCTGTGCAAAGAGCTAATCCTTCTGCGCAGATTTCAGAGGACAATTCCCCATAGGTGTAAGACCCATAAGGAATGACACCACCATTTTTCTCTTTAATTCTATTCCTAACCTTTTCAGCGAATAGAAGTGGCAATCCTGAAAGAAATTTCTCTTTCCAAAAGTCAGCATTACAGTCTTGCCTAGTGAACACCTTGGAGTAAAACACGTCCTTATACCACCTAAAATGGGACAAGGTAGGACACTTAAGGTTCATTAAGAGTTCTCTAGACCTGTCGTGCTGTAATTCTGTAGTTCCTACAAAATGTAGAGTAATTGTGTAAATTAGTGAATTTACCGCATCTTCCTGGTAAATGTTTTCACCTTTGATTAATCCAGTTACTGGGTCTTGTACATTCTGCTGACCAATAGCCACCTGGGCGTTCAGGATTTGGGCTCTTGCTGAGTCGCTTAGGTGGAAATCCCACCATCCTTTTAATTGACCTACAAAGCCTGCGATGATAGCTTCAGCCACCCTCTTATCTCCATTTCCTTTTATCTTAGAGGCTGTAGCGTACATCATCATATGTTTCATTGCATTAATGATCTGATATTCCGTTAGACCATCAATATTCCATTCTACTATGGAGCTTCCATCATACTGAGCGGAATTCCACATTCCATCTTCCTCAAACTGTAAATCTACTGGAGTGGGTCTGGGGTAGTAATTTCTTGTTTTAGCAGTTTGAGTGAATTTCTTTTCATTTGTTAACTTATTAATTTCAGGTCGTTCTTCCTTAAACATCGTTTCAAGGTCCTCTATTTCTCCTTCAGTGAGAACCGACACTTGAGGTCCTTTTCCTTTATCTGACAATTTTACTTCTGATAATTTCTTTGCCAGGATATCAACAAAATTTTCATCTTCTGACAATGTTCTTCCCATCTTAAAGTTTTTATTATCTAAAGGGGGAGGTGGTTTGAAGAACACCTGACTACTCATTTCCTTGATCCTTTTAGTTTCTGAGGGACCGGGGTCGGATTTCTGCTCCTTTACAGAAACAGACGTTTCAATCCTAGTGACTTGCTTTCCTAGAGACTGCAGAAACAGGTTGGTGTAATTATTCTGCTGAATAACTGCGCCTATATCCTCTTTACTCGCTGTGCGAAAATTATTGGCGCTATCATCAAGGAAAGTGGTTTCTTTGTAGGGAGCCGCTATCATATCTTTCTGTTTAATTACCATCTCGGGTGGATGTACGGCTTTTACTGATTTCCCATCTTTGGAAGTGTAAGTCGAGAATGGGCTTCCTATCATCTCTATATGGCTCCTATATTCAGGAATGTCATATTTCTGAGCACACCAATCTAACCACGTAAAAAAGAAACAATTGAATTTCTTTTCTTTCATAAAGGCGGTATGGGCTTTCCAGAGATGATTTTGCCTATGCTCCTGAAAGGCTGTTTCAAACCAGATTCTTTTATTAATATTTTCAATACTCAGATAATTTCTTTTTATCTTTTTGTGTTCTATTTCGAAGGATTTTAACATATTTATTTCAAATTCTACATCCGAGAAGGAAGGCTCGGGTTGAGGTGGATTCATCCTAATTCCTGGGTTTGGAAGGGTTTGCTCAAACCTGTAGGCTGGCCTTTGTGTCTGTTCCTGGGTTCTCCTAAGACCTGCCAAGATCATTCTGTCATGGTCTAGATCGTAAGCTATATCAGAGGAGGTGCTCGACCTATGGGGTTCTAGGTTGGATCTAGAGGGTGCTAGATCAATCCTAGAGGTACTCGACCTATGTGGTTCTAGGTTAGATCCAAAGGGCGCTAGATCAATCCTAGTTTTTCTAGCGTTGGAGAATTGTATTTCTACCTCTCCATCAGCGAATTGGGAGATCCGAGTAGGTTCTTGATTTTCAAGGGGCTTCTTTGGGACTATTTCATCCAAAATCCACTTTTCTGGTAGGGTTATATCACTCCACTTTATCATTTTTGGGACTGCTACGTTTGATTTTTCAAGGTTGGTTTGGAACAAGGTAGTTTCACCTTTGCTGTCTAAATCTTTAGCTTTGGGACAGACAGTGTTCATAACCTTATATGAAACCCTATAAATGATCGCTAGATTTTGGGATCCTGGGTCCATATCATAACCCTGAGTTTGAATATTTAATGTTAAAGCTTTTAAGACATTTACGTCGGAAAGTGCAACAGAAAAGTTTGGGAAACAGTTAAAGTATATCGGACCTTCCCCTAATGTTGACTCAACTATTCCTAACAAGGAATCCGTGAACTTTCTATGTCTTCCATCTCTTACACAAAGCAAGATTGAACTGGGCAATCCTGTTCTGGTAAGTGGTTTCACCGCTACCTGCACCAATCCTATGTGCAAATAGTTATAATTTCTCTCCAGATGCTGGTCGATTTGACTCTGGGTGAATAGCTGAAAACTATCTTTTTTATCAATGACAGATATCGTTTTTTCAACAGTTTTTATTGCGTAATCAGATCTGAATTTGAAAGATCCTTTATAGTATATATCAGTGATGGGTACTCTGGGTATATCCCAGTTGCACAACTCCTTTTCTACGTCCCGCATGATTATTTCTCTGTCACTACTCAACAGCCCCAATTCTTTGGTAACTACTAATTGCAATCAATTTTCTCTCCTTTTGCTTTGTTTTGGTATAGTTGTGAATTTTCGATCGTGATGTTGTCGGCTAAGTGTTTGATGTTTTGATTGTGAAGGATTTATGGACTTCTCACCAAGCACTTAGCCCAGAACTTTCCTCACATGGAAGGGAACTATGCGGTACATGTCTACATCCGAGGTAACCAAATTCTCTAATTCTTAGTTCCATTACCAAATGTCATGATTTTGAGGCCTATTGGAGATAAAAACTCAAAACTAGCGACTTGTTACTTTTGTAATTAGTTCTTAGTGTGTTAAAATTTTATAAGAAACAATTAGAAAATGACAAGCGGCTAGTTTTGGGTTTGCCACTCCAAATAGACTCTAGAAGGGGTTTTTGTATATTATGTCATGCTAAAATAAGTTTATCGATAAAAACCTATTTATATAAATAAACAAGTTTTCTTAAAATTTTATATTTAAATTTGATTTAAATTATTTGTCTTTATCCAACCATGTCCTAGTTATCACGTTTGAGTCAAAATTTATGGCATCTTCTACCATAAAATCTTTGAAATAAGTTTGGCATCTCAAAACTCATTTGACGCACGTCTTGTTGTGTTGATAACTTTAAATCAAAAGATTTGAAATAGAACCTTTTTGACGCACAAGTTGTTGTGTACGTAATTAATTCCCGTGCACATTCGTGGTTCGAGTCATCACACGTGTCAGGCCAAGGCGCTTCCACACCAATTTGTCCTCACATGTTACGTCGGCTGACACGTAGGATTTCTCTTTATCCAATATGTCATTTTCTGATTTGATTTGATTTTTGCTATTTTTATCTCTAAGGCGCAACATAGCTTCACCCAGAAAGACCCTGAAGAATGAAGCAAGCTAAAGCAGAAAGGGCCAGGCTCACTGGTTAATGCTAACGTGAGCCTGTAGTGCCCTTGTGTTTCGCTCCGGAAGCTTCGGTCCCTCTCCTTCTTTAGATTCTTTGCGGTTGATTTTTTTGTCGGAAATTAATTTGTTTTCGTTTAAACCCAAAGATTTGATTCAAATGGATAATCGCTGGCTCAGATCAGAAATCGATCCAACGTTGATGGCGGAGCCCTGAGGTGCTCCAGAGTTGAACCATGGCCTTCTCAGCCGCTTCTCGCTCCAATCTCCCCACCTCTTCTTCTCAATCCTACGGCAAGGTCCTCTCTCTCTCTCTCTCTCTCTCTCTCTATACATATATGTATGTATGCATTTGCGCGTGTGTTTGTAGGTTTAAATAGCCATAACTTGCGTTTGGTTTGCGAGAAAGTAGAAGAAGAAAGTAGGGAAATATGGTGAGAATGAATGAAATTTTGGAAGTGGCTAGTTGTTTGCTGCTCATTAATTTCCAATTGAAGTAAAAGCTAGGGTTTATAATGTCAATAAATGATTTTTTGGGAGCTTTTTAGGGCATTAGGGTTTTGTGCAAATTGCAGGGGTTAAGATTAGTGTGGACAAAGTTGAACTGTTTTGGAAATTGATGTGTTCCTGCAGAGATTGGGTCTGTGATATCGGTTAGCTATCATTGTTTATTGCCATGCAGTGTGATTTCAGTTTTGCCCATTTAATTGCTTTTGTTTATCAATTTTGACTGTGAAAAACGCTTTGTACTTTAATGTTTGGTTGGTTTCTTATCAGAAGAGTAGTTACTTATACGGATGCAACATTTTTGCAGTTATGCTCCCCTACGTTCAGCAGGAAGCAGAATAAAGTAGCTTTTATAACTACCACAAAGCGAAAAGGTTCGTCCTTGAGGATTATTAGATCGGTCTTAAATAATAGGAAGTCGAGCATTAGTGACAATGGAGCATCGGAACCTGCAAGGATTCTTCTTGAGAGGTTGTTTGCACAGACTCAGAAACTGGAAGAACAGATGAACCGAAATTCTCATCATCCTCAGGATATCCAGCTAGGGTTTAACCTTGAAATCCTGGAGTCTGATCTTCTTGCTGCATTGGCAGCACTGAAGAAGAAGGAAGAAGATTTGCAGGATGCTGAAAGAGTGGTTTTCTTCGAGCACTGTGAATTACACCGCACAAAGGAGGAGCTGGAGCAACGGGAGAAAGAAATTGCTGCAGCTTCTTGTAGGTATGAAAAAATAGGGGAGGAATTAAAGCAGGCTAATCTCCGCTTAGCTTCCCAAGCCAGGCACATAGATGACATAAAGCTTCAGCTGAGAGAGAGAGATCAGGAGATCGCGGCTGCACAGTCCGCACTTTCTTTGAAAGAAGAGGAATTGGACAAAATGAGAAATGAATTGCTGCTAAAGAGTGAAGAAGCTGCTAAGACCGAGTCTGAGCTTAAATCCAAGTCTCACCTGCTGAATGAAGCCAATGAAGTGGTCAAGAGACAAGCAGTTGAGGTTCAAGGACTCCGGAAGTCTCTACAGGAGAAAGAAGAAGAATTGGAAGTTTCTCAGATGCAGAGGAAACTTGGAGTGGAGAAGCTCAAAGTTGCAGAGGAAAAGTTGGAGAAGCAGACAATGGAGTGGTTATTGGCACAGGAAGAACTTAAGAAACTAGCAGAGGAAGCATCTAGACATGCAGGAGAAACTGGTGAAACTTTAGAGGATTTCAGAAGAGTGAAGAAGCTTCTCGCTGATGTGAGGTCTGAGTTGGTTTCCTCTCAGAAATCTCTGGCTTCCTCTAGACTGAAAATGGAAGAACAAGAGAAGCTTTTGGAAACTCAATGGGAAGAGCTCGAAGAACACAAGGGAAGTGTTATGACTTACTTAACAACTTTGAAAGATGCCCAAATAGAAGTACAGAGTGAAAGAGCAAAGCTTAGGGTTGCAGAGGCTCAAAAAAAGGAGCTTGAACGGGACTTATCCATGGAGAAGGAGCTTATGGAAGAGTTACAAGAGCTGTTGAAGAAAGAGAGATACTCTCTGCATCAGGCTATCAATGGGATTTCTTCGCTCCAAAAGAAGCTAGACAAGAAAAATGCTGACTTTGGGAAAATGCGTGATCTTCTTCAGGTTAAAGAATCAGAAATGGTGGAGGCTAAGCTCGAAATTCAGCATTTGAAATCTGAGTGGGATTCTCTTAAGCTTATTTTGGACGAAAAAGATTTGGAACTTTTAAATGCAAGGAATAAGCTTGAGGAAGTAAACAATGAAATTGCAGAGCTGAAGATGCTTTTGAACAGTAAAGAGGACCAGCTTCTTCAAGCAACTACTATGCTCGAGGCGAAAGATGAACATGTAAACACAATGCAAAATGAGTTGAATGACACAAAGCTGAAATATTCAGAAGCCGAAACTGTGGTAGGACGGATTGTAGAGCTCACTAATAAGTTGGTTATATCCATCAAGGATGATGACTCTAATGCACCCAGAACGTTTGATGACATGGGCCAAGACTTACTGCAGCAACTATTGGAGAATCCAGCTGATGATTTTAGGTTGCAGATAAAACAGCTTGAAACTGAGCTTGAATTAGCAAGGGACAGCTTAAGAACAAAAGAAAGGGAAGTCCTAGCTTCTCAGAGGGCTCTCACAATCAAAGATGAGGAGCTTAAGATGGTTCTGGGGAGACTAGATGCAAAAGAAAAAGAAGTAAAGAAAATGAAAGAAGAGGCCGAAGATGCTAATGATCTGAGAAAGCTATATGCTTTGGCACAAGAGAGATTAGGGGAGAAGAGTATCGGAGACTTGGCAATCGAGAAGCTTCAAATCGAGGCAGCCCAACTGGAAGTTGAAGCAGCAACCAATGCACTCCATAAACTTGCAGAAATGAGCGGGGAATTTTTGCATAAAGCTAGCTTGAGCATTGAGGCTGATGCTTATACCACCATCTTCCTGCCAAATGGTTCTGATCCCAGCAGAAGTGTGGCGGAGAACGATGAATGTTTAACGGAGGTTACAACAGAAGTTTCCCGGATTTCGGCTTTGACCGATCAGCTAGTGAAAGAGGCTGGTATTGTTGTAAGAGCAGGGCCTGCAGGGCATTAGAGGTAATTCAGAAGCCAGTGACCTGATAACGTGTTCTGTACAGATATCCAACTGATCTACTTTCTTTGATTTGGTAGAAGTGATTGCTTGTACCACTCACCACCATAAATAGAATCTAATGTCGAGATGTTAAACGTTGTATAATATGACTTATGAGTTGTATAAAATTTAATTGGTGTTTTCTTATTTTCAATGTATTTTTTTAAACAACAAAACGACTTGCTTTGAACATAAAACACAAGATGAGGAAGATGAGCACCAAACCAAAAGGTCGATAGAGATTCCTGTTCCTTGATTTATACTTGATTTTCTTGTATTTCAAGTTATTTTCTCTTCTTAAAACTTAGGCAGCATGACCTTCACACGATACAGGCTTGTTTCACATGGAAAGCTTCAACCTTGTCCCTTCGTGGTTTCCAGGAAATAACACCCCATAAAATTATGGGTCAAAGTTAAATACATTGCAGTCTTAATCACACAAATAAGTCAATTAGCATATTTACATTTTTATATACACAAGGAGCGAATCTGTTTGCCCTAAATTTGACACTGATAATTGTTTGTTCTGCTGCTCTCCAGCACGCAGAAGTTAAATAGTAAGATGCCCTAAACTACCCAACAAACTAGTTACAGCAGATAAGTATGATTTACAGCAAACTTCACTAGCTCTGGGCAGATGAACTGTGCATAAAACTACCGAGCAAGACCTGTTGAAGCACCCTCTCGGAAAAGGATATTTGCCACGTTAGGAGGCCTCCATGCCGGATTGCCGGAATTCTGACCATCTGTGTGTTGATTCTCATTCTGTGCAGCACCAGTCTGTTGTTTCCTCACCTTGGATCTCCCCATTTTTGATCCAACAAAGATGCCTAGCTTCATGGCTGTGAATAGCCCCAATGCAACCAGAAGTGGTCTCACTGCCCAATGGAAATCCTCAAGATGTTGGTACTTCTTCACAATTCCCGGGCAAGTATCAAACGTAACCAATGCCACTTCAGCAGGATCAGCTACAAAGGTCGAGTTCTCATCCCCAAGAGTCAGCATTCCCGGGAACTTCACAATAAGGCACCCATTTGGTAGGATCCACGATATCCTCCCAGTAGCCCATATCCCTCCCCTCTTACGAGGCCATTCAAAACGAGGGCTCAAAACATTAGCTTTCAGCCTAACAAACTGACCCACACAGTAGGATTCTGCCATTTGAAACTCTGAAGAATTCCCCTTCCAGAGAGTTTCCAACCCTATAAATCCAACAGCTACATTACCATTGCGATTGATGGAATGAAGAATACCTACTGGTGAGTGTTTCTTGTCTTCTTTCTTCAAGCGCACCCAATCACCAGCTGCCAAGCCAAAAGTTACCCGCTCCAGTGTTGAAACATGAACCCTTAATGGGTCATGGATGCCATGAATCCTCACCAAAACAAACCCATGGTGATCTGTGTCACCTTCTACACCCACTACTGTGCCTTCTGGGACATACATACTTTCAGGTTTGCAGGAGTTTGCTGGCTTTCTGGAACGCACTGTGTCTCCCACTTGGAGATGATCCTTTGAAAGGAACCACTCCGTGTAACCAGTGCTACTTGATTTCTCTGTGATTGTTCTAGTCCCAAGACCTGTCCAGTCTCCACCACTGGAGATTGCATTCTGCAAGCTGCTAGTGTGGTAGAAATTAATAAAAATGGGTACAAGCGGTGAACACTTCTATTTCACCCACCAAAAACAAGCAGCAAGCACTAACACAGTTGATTATATAATTATATGAAGAGGAGCATAAATAAGCATCTGCAAAATTTTGTAATATTGACCAACCCATTACAAAGGGTTTCTTTCAACATCTGCAGAGATAACCCTACATGCATATTCTCTATATTAAATTATGAGATTTGAAATGTTGCCTGGGAAGTCATTTTTGAGATTTTTTTTTTTTTTTTCTTCCCAATTTTTTGCTTTCTATGCAATTACAGAAAGTTCATGTGATACAATGGCTTCCACAACCATATAATAATCATGCGATAACAACTTAATTAAGCAACAATATCAAAAAGCTTGCATGATCGAATCTGGCTGGGCACAAGAACCAGCAAAGTTTTGTTTGTACTTTGTAAAGCACATGAGCATTCTCTAAATGAAGAGACTGTTTATGGTGGACCTAAAGAACTGCCTATACTGAGAAAGGTAACCACACTTTTAGTTATGATTCTAGATTTATATATGATACAAACATAAGTTAAATCTTTCGAAGTGTATATGAATATGGTCCCACATAAGACACAACGAAGTGATTTCTTCTGCTCACATGTACCTTAAAAATCAATACTTCACACCATAAAACCTGCTTTGTATGCATATATTCTGACTTGGGTTATTAAGAACAATGAGGTTTTTATCAAGTACATGTATTAGAGGTAGAGCAGTTTGTACCCAATATTGCTTAACGAATCTAAATATGAATCATTCACTCTTATGATCATTCTCTCAACTTATATAAGCTACTTCAGCCAATATTAAACAGGCACTGTATATGCCCCTGACCTACAGGAAGTTATAGATCCTAACCCATCATCTGAAGAGCAACGTATAAGTGAAAAGCAACCTAACAGGAGTACCTGCAACTACCTAGAAAGGCTTCATTATATTCATCATCTCAAAAACCCAAAACAGGATATAAACATAGAAGAGACACATACCTTTTAAATATATTCAATATGTCCGTTATTAAAGGGCGACTCCTCAAGTCGTACTCAAAGCAACCAAGAAGAAGATTCTCTATTGCAGGAGGAAGTCCACTTGGTATATCTGGTTTTTCTTGCCTTCTGACTACTGAATCAGATATTTCATCAACAGATTTCCCACCCCAAGGTCGGACACCAGTCAACAGTTCCACAATGCTGCACCCAAAACCCCAAGAGTCGGTCTCAAAGGATATTGGACCTCGTACTTCTGGTTGCCACTGTTCAGGTGCCATGTAGTTTGGCGTTCCGATCCGCCGAGTCATATCTGAGCTTATCAATGGAATGCCAAGCAATAGATAAGGAATACCAAAATCTCCAAGTATTGCTTGGTCATTTTCATTTAGAAGAACATTAGAAGGTTTTAGATTAAGAACCACGATCCCTTTGGAGTGTAGTTCAAAAACCCCTGCTGCCAACCCTATCCCATACCTGTAACCAATAGCCCAAGTGAGAACTGAGCACCGAAAGCTTAGAAAAATAGTAAAATTTAGGATTTTTTTTACTGTCTAATCAAGACTCAAATCACCTCAGAACATCAGAAAGTGCAAGCTTTCCTCCTCTGATTTGAGCCATTTTGTCACCAACTGATCCCTCATATAATTTCATTATGATGCATATCTGAGAGTACAAACCCGAATTGCTTTTAGCAAGCTAGAACTCATATATGTATGGAAATCTACTACAAAAATGTGACTCACCTTTCCACTGATTATTGAAGTTCCATGTAGCCAACAAACACCTCTTAGTCCTTGACACTTACGGAACATATCTTCTAGTTTATCCAACACAATTCTCATGTTGTCTTCTTTAATTGGATGAAGCATCTTGATAGCCACCTCATGATACTCATCATAATCTTCAGTTGACTGATGATGGGTTGCTAACCAAACATCACCAAAGGGTCCCCGCCCAATTCTGTGTCTAAGTTTCAACTTTGAAGGTTCAATCCATGGACTTTTCTGGTCTGTAGAGCCTACGATAGTCCTTAGGTGATCAGAATCACCATCTAAAAGCTCATACTCAAATGAAGCTGACGGTTGGGCAGCGACAACTTGTTTAGCCATTCCTTGATCTGAAGTGATTTTTTATCATTGAAAAATTTCTAAATGAGGTCACCATTAAATTTTTTTTTAACAAAATCATACAAATGAACAAGAATCCTATGATCTTCTAATTGCAAGGGAGTATTTGTCAACAGAGTTATGCCACTGAACCAAGGGCGAAGTGGCCCACTCTGAATCAGATATGCATGCCCTTTCATCTGAAAAAGTGTCAAACAATAAACTACAAGCATATGTTAATAAAATTATTTTGAGCACCCAGATCCTCTCCCCTTCTCTGTTCATTTAGCTCAAAATCTCATATGACATTACGAAGCGTGACTGAAACGTTTTTACAGGAACACAAGGTATCACTACTCTTATTAGAATTCTCACACTTCATAACTAAGCATCAAAAGTTGTCCACCCTTATGTGCGGTTTAAAAGCATCAACACTTCATTTTCTTACAGATTCTTCAATTTTCCCAGAAACCAAATGGAACATAAATAAAAGTATCCAAAGCTCCCTTTGGTTGCTGAGAAATCGGAGAAGCACAGAAAAATTTACCTCTAGTAATTCAACTATTTCATAATTTTCTGGTAACCCAATAACAAAAAAGCTATATGGGTTCTACCCAATTTGATCATTCTATGATAATCTAATCAGACAGGATAGCATCCACATCAAAAATTGTGAAAAGTTTCAACGGAACAGAGACTAAAAAGAAAAATTACAAATTTAAATAAATACACAAAAGGATCAGAAGCATTTTTAGATATAAACAATATACTCACTGAAACTGAGACTATGGTGTTGAATTCCGATGAGTTTGAGATTTCGACGAATTTAGAGTAAAATTTACATGCGTCAGACTCAGAGAGAGAGAGAGAGAGAGAGAGAGAGAGATAATAACGGTGTATATACAGCAAATGGGAACTCCTTTAGTTGGGCTTGTAGCGGTGAAGCTGGGCCCCCTGCGAATCCGGAAGCTTTTTCTTTTTCTTTTTCTTTTTATAATTTTCCTTTATCAAATGCTGCGCCAAATTACCATCTTGCCTTTTTACAAGAGTGTGCACGCCAAGAAACTTTCATCAAGCTTCTTCTTCAATCAATCTCTCTTGAACATGGCAAAGGGAGAGGAGTTTACGAAGCAACTAATGACAGGGAATTATTGATGTTGAATTTAGACCCAAGAAAAAGAAAATAAATAAATAAAAGAAGAAGAATTGGATTGTTGAATTGTTTTACTTTATTGGGAAACTAATTGGGAGCATTTTTGCTTACCACTTTAACACAAGGTGTACCATCACCATCCATCTCAACATTTGACACGTGTCTATTGACATAACCATGATTGCATAAATACAAAGTAAAGAGTTAACTATGATTATGACAAGGGACACGTGTCAAATATTGAGATGGGTGATGATGGTACACTTTGGATTAAAGTGGTGGGCAAAAATAAACCTAAACTAATTGGCTCACATCTATCGCTTGTTTTTTTAACATTATTTTTCTAAATTTTTATAAACGGTAGTGATGGGCAAGTTACTTACTCCTGAGAGAATTGCATGTTTTGAAAGCGACAATAATGGTTAAAATGGTATTTTCATTTTCTTCTTCTGTGGCTTATTATGACTGGCTGAAAAACTAGAAAAATATTTTGTCGATTCACCCAAATAAAAAAAACTTCCTAGTGTTTGACAAATGAGTCCTATATCACATCAGCGACTGATAATTATTCATGCGTGAAAGATTTTGTTCGTAACTTATGAATCCCACATCACATCAACCACGATCAAACTTCCATGATTACAAGAGATTGTTCAATATCACGGGCGGAACTACCCTATGGGCTACAGCCCACTGTAACTAGCCCAGGGAGGTTTTCGGATTACATTCTTTTCACGGGCCTGCTTGTTTACACAAACACTCATTCTTTTATTGACCTGCTTGTTTACACAATCCAAGAGTAGTAGAATCCCCAAAACCTTATAATTAATTTCCAAAGCACCCATAAATCAACCTTTCTTCATTGTGCCTTTCCCTAATTCTCTATCTCTCCAGCTTAAATAATTACTACATCTAGACCTCAAATAATGTTTCCAAACACGTTACAATTTGTTAATTAACACATCTCGTAGATCATATCCTCCGTTATATACATCTGTATCGTCTAGCTGAATTTTCACACATAAAAAATTATCATCTTTTCTCTTAATCACTCAAGAATTTATCAGTCAAAACTTTAGAAAAATTTGAAATTCCCCATTTTTCTTTAATTAAGAATTAGAAACTATATATTTGGCTTGTTCTAAATATAGCCAATATGTATTAATTTAAATTCAAAAAAGTCTAATTCTTTATAAATTTAATTGTTGGGCATCAATAAAAATATACATGCTAGTTCGTAGCATGGTTTATATAATTTAATGTATACATTTTATTTCTAAAAATACTATAAAAACAATAAATTTAGCACCAATTGAAAATTTTCTGATTCCACCCTTGTTTGAAACTTAGTATGGGTTGTGATTAAGGCTTAAAGGTGCCACCCATAGTTGGGGCCCATCCAGGACCACCTCGTGGTTCAGACCAAAAAAAAAAACTTGATCAACGGAAGCTATACTCATCAGTGACTTGTTTGAGTACAAGTCGCACGAAATGTCTATAGCTCTTGCATTGAGACTGTTCCCCAATAATGATGAATGCATCCGGATTAATTTTTGGCCGAATGAATAATAGCGTTTGACTAAAGTCCAAATACTACTCCACCTTAGCTGTCTGAGAAAAGAGTGAAAAACCCTAGCGCCGCTCTCTCTGCTTTGGCGATTTTCCTATTCTCTTAGCCAGCGCCGACACCTCCTTGTGAGGGGGAGGAGGGGCTTTACCCTCCCCCCTCACCCCCTGTTGTGATTTGCTGGTCTATCGAGGTCTTCTCTCGCGCACTTGGTACCCCCATTTTGCTGGTCCCGATGCTCTCTCCTTGGATGAGAGCCAGTGACGTCGTTCGAGCATACTCTGCTTGTATCGAAGGCTTTATGCCTCTTATCTGCTCAGATCCCTCACATCTCCACCGTTCCAACTTTCTCAGAGCTGTCCTTTGGCCGTCGTCACTTAGGTTTCCCCTTGGTGCGTCGGTGTCTACGATTCCGGTGAAGATGCGATTTCTTGGGTTGTTGCTGGTCAAAACCCAGATCCCCCCACTTCCCTTTCGAACCGATTTCATCACCCGGTTACAACGGCCAACCCAAAACGCGATCTCTCGCGTCCCCTTTGGAAGGTGTGTAGAGCCACGACTTCGTGCCGACTCTGGTGCTTGCACCACCACCTTCCTGTTACTTGGTTACTATTCCTGTGCCTTTGGACTAATTTGAGAGTCGCTGGCTTTTGTGGTAGATCTGTGATGCGGATCTGTAGTTTATGTAATTTTTCTTGTTTCAGCTTGATGTTGCTACCACATGTTAGGTGTGGGTTTCGTTTTAATGCTGGCCTTATGGCCGTTTAATTTCCTTTCGGTCGGGATCATGATCTTCATGCTAGGCCTATGCTTGGGTTTTAGTTAGATCTGATCCTGCTTGTGTACTGTTCCCAATGTTCCTTGCCCCTTTGTGGGTTTGCAATGAATTGCCTTTCTGACCAAAAAAAAAAAAGTCCAAATACTACTCCACATTGCCCAATTTTTATTTTTATTTTCTTGTTAAACATGTAAAGGTTGTAACGGTAAGCAAAAACGAAGTGCGGGAGCATCGACACCATCCATCGCTCCTGCCATTGGTTACCATGCGTGTGGCGATGAACATGTCAATACACATACACAAAATGTATTGGTAATCTGTTATGGCTTTGCAGTCTCAACATATTTTTAAAACACAAGTGATAGTTTAAAGTATTAATTAATGAAAATGAGATCGAATTCAGATGGAAACAATCAGATAAATTGACTTAATCAACTAGTCTAACCCATGTATACTTAAATCTCAAAATTAGAAGATAGTCGGAATGAGTAGCCTTTCAAAGTAACAAAATAAGTCTCCATTTTTATCCACTTACACTTTATTTTTTTTTAATTGTATGTTCTCACTTCTTTTTTGTTCACTTACACTCCCTTATATCTTACATCCACGTCAAAAATTGTGAAAAGTTTCAATGGAACAGAGAATAAAAAGAAAAATTACAAATTTAAATAAACACACAAAAAGATCAGAAGCATTTTTAGAGATAAACAATACACTCACTGAAACTGAGACTATGTTGTTGAATTCCGATGAGTTTGAGATTTCGACGAGTTTAGAGTAAAATTTACATGCGTTAGACTCAGAGAGAGAGAGAGAGAGAGTAATAATGGTGTATATACAGCAAATGGGAACTCCTCTAGTTGGGCTTGTAGCGGTGAAGCTGGGCCCCCTGCGAATCCGGAAGCTTTTCTTTTTCTTTTTATTTTTCCTTTTTATTTTTATAATTTTCCTTTATCAAATGCTGGGCCAAATTACCATCTTGCCTTTTACAAAAGTGTGCACGCCATGAAACTTTCATCAAGCTTCTTCTTCAATCAATCTCTCTTGAACATGGCAAAGGGGGAGGAGTTTAAGAAGCAATTAATGACAGGGAATTATTGATGTTGAATTTAGACTCAAGAAAAATAAAATAAATAAATAAAAGTGTAGGAGACTTTTTCCTCTGGCAACTATAAATGGGCTGGGCTGGCGTAAAGGGTAGACTGATGAAATTGTCCCATTTGTCTGAGTTCGAAAATTAAGCCCTAAAATGCCTCGAAAGGGCAGCAGGACCTTATGAAGTATTTTGGTTACCTTCACCAACCAAAACAACAGCAACTTACAGATAATTTCTTAATGCTTACAGATAAACTTTTGGGCTTGGCATGAGAGGCATGTGGCATGGAAGCAAAATCAACATGAGTTTAGCACTAAGGGGAAATTTAGGCTTTCTTAGGGGGAGAAGGAAAGTGTTAAGGTGAGTAAGAAGAGGTTTGTAGGACATTTGGCTAAGGGGAGAAGGACATGCTTTTAATTATGACGCTTGATATGATAATTGGTATGGATTTGTAGAGCTAAATGCATCTTTATAATTCTAATCTTAATTTCTAGCATGACAGATTTTTATTTGTCATGGCATGCAGGGTGTGGCTTGTGTATGGCAGACTTTCGTGTACTCCAAATCGAGTCTTTTTCCAATAATATATCGTTTTGGGCTAGGAATTTATTCGGGCCTAACCATGGATTTTTTGGGCCTCAACAAGAATAATAATGATTTGATTGTTGAATTGTTTTAGTTTATACTTGTTTTTTTAATATTATTTTTCTAAATTTTTATAAACGGCAGTGATGGGTAAGTTACTCATGAGAGAAATGCAAGTTTTGGAAGTGACAATAATGGTTAAAATGGTACTTTCATTTTCTTCTTCTGTGGCATATTATGACTGGCTGAAAAACTAGAAAAATATTTTGTCGATTCATTTAATTGTATATTGTTTGCGTGCAATATTGTGCTTTGTCCCCCTTAGAAAAAACTTCCTAGTGTTGGTCGTTCAAGTTGTCAAAACAATTGTATATTATGGTTAAGTAAATCAAACACACTAACAGTGACCAGTGGCGGAGTCAGGATTCTCAGGGCAAGGGGTCATAGTGTAAAAGTATAGAAATTTTTTTTATGAAAAAAATAACACTAAAAAGCAAAAAGATAGTACTTTCATTCAAGTCTCCAAAAATTAAGATATGAGTATGACACCTATAGATCAATTAAAACAATATATTTATTAATTTTTATAAACTATTATTATACTAACATATTAGTTAAATATGTCACTGGAGTAAAAGGTTAAAAGGGTTTTATTAATAAAAATTTGGGCCAAACTTTTTAGAAAACCTACAAGTTAGTGAAACGGTGAGTTTCAACTAAAATGAGGAATAAGCTAGGCAACATCACCAACATCATCTTCACGACATCATCTTCTTCGCTGCCTAACCCAAAAATAATCCAAGTCGTGGTGCTGGAAGAGTACGTTTGGAAGAAGGTTAGAGAGCACTGAGCAGTGCAAAGGCAAGCCCATAGGGGACTTTCATCGAGTATCTTACATGCACACAAGGGGTCGCTGGTGGAGTCCACGACCAGATTTCCGGCATTCCAAGAGGTCGTGCTACCCCTCTTATCTCAACGTGCGTCCGCCACTGCATATAAAGTATTTTGAATTGTGTTTGTATTTGTGTATGTCACTCAATTAATTAGCTCCATTCTCAGTCATATAACGAGGTTAGCTACATATTTTATATATATATATATATATATATATATATATATATATATATATATAGTTATATAGTTATTCTCTCATCCAGATATCCGCACGTTGTTATTGTGCAGATGTCATTGTAAACATGAAGGAAAGCAGGGAGGAGTAGTATAAAATATAGAAAAGTTGATATAGATCCAAATTTCTATCCAAGAGTTGAGTTTAATCCTCGGATTTGGTGACTTGATACAAGTCCTTTGACTTTTGTGCCCATAGGATTATATTCCTTTTTAAATATTGTATGATGTAATCTTTTTATTTTTATATTTTTAAAATCATTTTTTGTTCCAATATTGCCCATTATCTTAGATTACTTACCTTAGTGAGATAATTAGCCAATATTATGTTTCCTTATCCAATTTACCCTTGAGCACATAAAACGTAAGGAATAACGAAGTTATTAATTGCAGCAAATTTTAGGGTGGTTTTATAATAAATTACTAAATTTATGGTGAATTTAGGATTACATTCTTTTCACTGGCCTGCTTGTTTACACAAACACTCATTCTTTTATTGACCTGCTTGTTTACACAATCCAAGAGTAGTAGAATCCCCAAAACCTTATAATTAATTTCCAAAGCACCCATAAATCAACCTTTCTTCATTGTGCCTTTCCCTAATTCTCTATCTCTCCAGCTTAAATAATTACTACATCCAGACCTCAAATAATGTTTCCAAACACGTTACAATTTGTTAATTAAGACATCTCGTAGATCATATCCTCTGTTATATACATCTGTATCGTCTAGCTGAATTTTCACACATAAAAAATTATCATCTTTTCTCTTAATCACTCAAGAATTTATCAGTCAAAACTTCATAAAATTTTGAAATTCCCCATTTTTCTTTAATTAAGAATTAGAAACTATATATTTGGCTTGTTCTAAATATAGCCAATATGTATTAATTTAAATTCAAAAAAGTCTAATTCTTTATAAATTTAATTGTTGGGCATCAATAAAAATATACATGCTAGTTCATAGCATGATTTATATAATTTAATGTATACTTTTTATTTCTAGAAATACTATAAAAACAATAAATCTAGCACCAATTGAAAATTTCCTGATTCCGGCCTTGCTTGAAACTTGATCAACAGAAGCTATACTCATCAGTGACTTGTTTGAGTACAAGTCGCACGAAATGTCTATAGCTCTTGCATTGAGACTCTTCCCCGATAATGATGAATGCATCCGGCTTAATTTTTGGCCGAATGAATAATAGCCTTTTACTAAAGTCCAAATACTACTCCACATTGCCCAATTTTTTAATTTTATTTTATTTCTTGTTAAACATGTAAAGGCTGTAACGGTAAGCAAAAACGAAGTGCGGGAGCATCGACACCATCCATCGCTCCTGCCATTGGTCACCATGCGTGTGGCGATGAACATGTCAATACACATACACAAAATGTATTGGTAATCTGTTATGGCTTTGCAGTCTCAACATATTTTTAAAACACAAGTGATAGTTTAATGAAAATGAGATTGAATTCAGATGCAAATGATCGGACAAACTTACTTAATCAACTAGTCTAAACCATGTATACTTAAATCTCAAAATTAGAAGATAGTCGGATTCCATAAATTGAGGTTAAAAAATATAAACTAGAGATGAAATAGAATCTCAGAATGAGCAGCCTTCCAAAGTAGCAATTAATTTAAACAAGTTGTTGATTGAACCTCTTTAAAAAAAGTGACAAATTCATAACCTATTTTTTTGGGTTCTGAAACAAATTCATAACTGTGACAGTGGGAAAGGTAGAAGGGAATGGACGCAAAATTGAAGTGGCAGTCTCTATAGAGCTGAAATTTTAAAGTGAGTGTGCTTCTTTTACTGTCCTATTTTCCTCACCCTACTCATCTTTCCCATTGCTACAACTCCCATGATTTCTTTATTTCTTTTTTGCTCTCCAATTATACAAATTACACTTCCCCAAAATCATAAAGCAGAACAGAAACCCAGATAAGATTAACAAAAACATTATTGTAATTACAACAAGTGGCTCCCTTGTCAAAACCAAGTCCAAACAAAAGAAAACACAGTAATTCATTCATTTATCATTACAAATATTACATTATAATCATAGACACATCATCCAATTTCCATTCCCAAATTACCCCAAAAAGAAAAAGAAAAAGAAAAAAAGAGAGAGAAACAGAGCAAGTCACTCACTCAGAGAGGAAGGACCTTCTTGACAATCTGGTCACTGAGATTGGCAATCTGAGAGTCAAGGGCCTTAATGGTCTCCTCCTTCTGCTCCTCCAACTTGGTCAAAGCCTCCTGCAACTCAGCCTCCACCTTCTTCCTCCCCACCGCCAATTTCTGCTCCACCTCACCCTGCGTCTCCTTCTTCATCTTGGTCAGCGCCGCCGATATCTCAGCCCTCGCAGCTCTCATGATGGCAATGCCTTGCTGCTCAAGTTGCTTCACCTCCTCCGAAGTGTCCTTCACGCTGCCCAGCTTCTCTCTGATCGCCGCGTCTCTCTCGTCCATGAATTTCCCGAGCGGGCTGTAGTAGAGCTTGTCCAGGGCCACCATGAGGAGCAGGAACTGCACCATTTGAATGGGGAGGGTGAGGTCGAAGTCGAAGAGGGCTGCCTTCTCTATCTCCTCCGCGAAGGAGGGAGGGGCCCAGGAGAGGGAGGTTGCTGCGATGACGGAGAGGGACGACGAGAGGGAGAGAATCTGGGACTTGGAGAGTTTTGGGAGGGTTGGGATTTTGGGGATGGAGATTTGGATTGGGATTCTGGGCTTCGAAATGGGAGATGGGGAAGGGGAAGAAATGGGTACTTTGGAGGAGGCCATGATCATGTTGGCCATGGCGACTCTGCTGCTTTCTTTCTGGTTTCTGTTTGTTCTCTGGAGCTGGGATTTTCAGAGTTTGTGGGATTTGAGGGGCTGAGAGTGTAAATCTTTGCAGAGAGGGCTATCTCATTCTTCGCCACACATTTTGACATGAGGTTCTGATGGATGGAAGAGTTGGATTGTGACTTGACCCACAGGAGCCCCTATGATTGTCGGATCCAATTCATGGGTCAAAAAGAATTTGACCCATGAAACACAATTGGCCCAAAATTCAATTCTTGGAATTGTCCTGGCCCAAATAGTGGGTGGCTTAAAACAGAGAACTCTCATCAAATAATTACAATGAAAGCTTCAAAAAGACAAGACCCTCTCTCACGAAGAAGAATCAGTTGCATCATTGTACTTGCTGAATTCCAAATTCCTTAGAGGTACAAGTTTTTTCTTTTTCTTTTTTGAGGTGCTGTGAATGTGGGAAGTAGAACATCAGACTTTAAAGTGGCAAATGACTTGTCTCGTGTAGGCCAAGTATAATTTTATGATATTCTAACCAAATTCTGGGCAGCAGGAACAAATGCATGTTATTTTTCCTGAGCACTAATCTACTCTCCAAGTATCCCTTCGACTATAGCGTTTATCGCGTTTTTCAAAACAAAGCCCAAACATCTTCCTAAACCCAACCAGCAACCCAGTGGCAATGCTTGGGGCACACGCTAAACTTCTTTTAGATGTGGTTCCTACAGCTGACAGCCTGGAGTAGGGAAACCACTCTCCCAACAAGCTAGGCAGTGTGCTCTCATTGTGTTCGATAGAAACTTCACCATTACAATGTGGGGACTTTGGATTCTCGATGTCATCAGAATCATAAAATACCTCGTCATGCTGTTCGATGTCTCTGTCACTCTGCTCTTCCTCTTTGTCAATCGCTTCTATCTCTTCAAGACTAATTGATCGTGGTATTGACCTGCACATTATGGAACATATGAACTCAATGCACAACATGGCTGGCCAGGCAACAATGGTCCTTATCTGTGTAGGTGGTTCCATGTTTTTGTGCTTAAAATTCTTATAGAAGAGAAATGCCAATAGAGAAAGCCTCACGTCGTGTTTTGTTTCGAACCAATGAGCCCTTTCTTTGATTGCTTCTTTGTCATGGTGTAGCTGATTGAAACATGCCGGACAAAATGAAGCTGCATGTACCAAATACGACCGGTTGACATAAATGAAGAAAATTCCAATGACATAGGAGGCATAGGCCAAATGAGGATGAAATACACAATTGTGTGTGACAAGGGCTCGATTCTTACTTCCCCTCCCCTTAATAAAAAAAAATAGAGGAGGGAAGAACAAAAATGCAACTATATGCTAAACACGGATATGAAACCGAATAGAAGGAAATACAACTTCTTAATGATGATAATTCTGTAATTCACCAACAATGAATATGCCTCAGGAAGATCAAACAAAACTGAAGGGATCTGCCACATACCTGATCACCATCTTTGATGCCATAATGTCTTATATGATCAGTTTCAACAACTAGCTTCTGAGCACCATAGCACAAGCAGAAATGCCCCCACACGTGTGGCCTAAATAAACCATATTTAAACAAGGAACATCACTAAGAATCCAATTGTACAATGAACTTCTCAACTCAATAGTATGAAAAAATGCAAGTTCCCATGGAAAATGAGCAACCTTATAATACATTTTCTAAACTTCACAACTGAAGGCAAAGACAAATTTCTGTGATTAAATGATTTTTTGTTTTAATCCAAAATACTTCAATTAAGGATGTGAAAATACCATGAAATTTTTCCTGGTCCCTTCTGCGGCATGTGACTAAAAACGGCCTCAACTGCCTGCTTCAGTTCTAAAACAGTGGCTGTCTTGGCAACTTCAATATCTGTGAAAGTGAAAATCTTAGTTCATGCAAGTCCTCAGAAAAAAGAAGGAAAAAACACCTCAATTCATCCAAATCCTCAACCAAAAACAAAAGATTGAAAAACATCCTAATCCATCTAATTCTCAGCCAAATAACAGAAACCACGAGAAAAACTTTATAAAAAAAAGAAGCGAGAGAGAGAGAGAGAGAGAGTCAGCTGTATTGAGGATTGAATTGGAAAACTATCAAGACAGCAAACTGCACAATACGTTACCCTTAACCCCTGTTTAGTTTCTGAGAATATGATAAGGAAAAAGAAAGAAGAACAATCAAATCCTACGAAGATTGGAAAAACCGTGTATATTTCATAATGTAAAATACTAAAATCTCTGTATATGAAAATTTCCCAATATGAATAAGGAAACCAAGAAATCAAATCCGACATTGACCCTGAAAGCTTTTTACTCGTAAAATTGTGTTTTCAGACCAAAAGAACCCACAATTGACCTAAGTTGACTGCCTATATTCCCACAATTTTCTTAGCAAACAAACAAGCAGCAATGAGATTAACCATCTAGAAAGAGAATTACAGAGGCAGATAGAATTCCTAAGCCTTTCCAAGGATTTAAACCCAAATGTAACTAAAAAAAAAGGTGAAAAATTTAGTTCCTTTTCCAACATTTTCTCGGCAGCCAAACAACAGCACCAATGCACCACCACAGAAATTCAGAAACAAGAGAAGAGAGAGAGAGAGAGAGTACCGAAACAAGAGCCGTCCAATTTGAGAACAGAGAGTCTGAGAGGCTCCTGGGGAAGGGCAGAGTAGGAGAAGCTCTTGCGAGAAAAGCCATCGATGAGCAGCAACGGGACGAAGGGCAAGGAATTAGAGCGGCGAGGGCGTTCGACGGAGGAAGGCCTGACAGGGACAAAATCGTCGTCGTCAATTCTCAGCGTGCTATACGACATAGCTGTGTGAATTTCTCCCTGGCCCTCTCTCTCAACCCATGCCCTTATACCAAAAATGGAGCTACAGATTAACAATAAAAAAAAACCAGAAAAAAGAGATAGAGTGAGAGAGAGAGGGAGGGGGAGAGAGATTCCTATGGAAGCAGAACACGCATTGTAAAGACGCTTGGTGCTTTGGATTTTCAAGGGCTTGGGCTTTCTGGGAGCAGTTTTGGAGCTTCTGTCGGAGGCAATTCCAGAAGGAAAAAAAAGAAAGAGAAAAAAGAGAACAGAGAAAAGCGAGAGAAGGAAAGAGGGAG
This sequence comes from Prunus avium, assembly GCF_965620075.1. Taxonomy (NCBI): domain Eukaryota; kingdom Viridiplantae; phylum Streptophyta; class Magnoliopsida; order Rosales; family Rosaceae; genus Prunus; species Prunus avium. Next base: position 54,080,743 of record NC_142284.1, on the reverse strand, counting down.
GGAGAAGTTTTCCCTCTTTTTTTCTTTTTTCTACGTTTTGTTATATTCGTTTGGTTTTGTGAGGCTTGAGAAGATTGCCAGTTGTTCAGACAAAAAAAAAAAAAAAAAATTAAAAATTTAAAAATTAATGGAATGGCAGTTGACGTTTTAACTCTTTTGCGGCAGTAACTGACCTGCCGTCTTTAGGCGCCATCTTCTGTCCTCTGATTTTATAGAACAATTTTTTCTTTTCTTTTTTGGTAATGGTTTTATAAGACAACCTTTAATTAACACACTATGAAATTAATAAACTTTTTTTTTTATTAAAAAAAAGTTTACTTTACATTTTTATAAAACAAATACTTGATTCCCTTTCACATATGTTTCATTTTTCTTTTTCTTTTTTGAACTATTTTATTCAATATATTATATATTGTATGTGCAATAACCATTTCAAAAGGATGACTTGGGAAGAAGAATAATAGGGCTCGCTTGCATCCGATTTTGAATCTCTCTACAGATATTCATTTTGTTAAAAAAAATAAAAATAGAGCTATTCACAAATAAATCCCTCAAAATTTGCTTTCATAGTTTGAAAAACACTTTAAAACACTATTTTTAAGTAAAAAAAACCCAAGAACCTAACTGTTATTTCATTAGAAATTTAACAATTGATAGGTGATTAGACATTTAACCTCAATAAAGAGTAACAACCAACACCTCTATGACAACCAATACCTATATGATCCAAGCGTTTGCTCTTATAACCACTTTTGTTTCAACAAAACACACCCCAAACAATTGAATTTGTTAAAGCCTTAAAGGTAAGAATCGCATATTAGTAAATATTTGGATGCTAACATGCCAAATACTTTCCCTCAATATTTTGGTACTTTATTTGGTTATCTTTCAACAATTTCAATTTCCTTTGATTTTATTTTTGGGTAGCAACAGAAGATGAAAATGTCACTTACCAGCGCATGCCTGAGGCCTTGCATGTCGTGCCTTAACAGACACGCACTTCAAACACAAAAAATTGATATAGGTTTTACCAAACTCATGCACCGAGGTCTTGTTTTCGAATCCCCTCAGCCAGTATCATTTGTATTAAAAATAAATAAAAAAGAAAGTGAGCATGTTTGACTGAAAACCTTGGAATAAGAAAGGCTCACAATGTCAAGCTTTAAAAAAAATATATATTAGATGAGCAAGCAGCTCCCAATGCCAAATTGCCACCATTGTTTCTAACACCTATCCATATAGAAGAATAATTACAGGGCAAAAGTAGCAGGCCTCATTCCCCAGTTAAGAGTTAAATCCGCTGAGCGGAAATATTCTGAATTAACAGTATCACATCTCTTCGTCCAAAAAAAAAACAGTATCAAATCTCACTTGTAGTAGCCCCATAATCAAAAAATCAAAATTGGCGGCCGAAGCAAGGGCAGCAGCAACTAATCATCTTCAGCGCAGAAAACCAGCCATTTGTTGAAAATGTTACTTCCCTATGAGCTTATAGTAGGCATACAATCCAGAGCCAAAGAAACCCAGAAATTGCCCAATAACATTCAACTAGTAGAACAAACAAAAAACAGACATCAATTTCTAAATAGAAGGAGAAACAAGTTCTTTTTTTTCTTCTTTTTTTCAGAATGAAGAATCGTTTGCACTTACGATATCAAATGGAAGGCCACCGAATAGCATCCAGCCAAGTCCAATGGTGAAAAAATCCTACACCAGTTGAAGTAACCAAAACATATAAGAGCTTGAATAAAGATAAGAAAACATCGTACATAGGCTGCTAAATTATGTTGTATTACATCTGAGAAATAAATTTAGCCTAAACAAACCTTCAAGTTGCCGCAAATTGTCTGTGTGAGCGCTGAATTTAGAGTTGTGTTCAGGAATATGCTGTAATTCAAGAAGAATGCCAGTATACAGGAACAAAGCAAGACAGCCTGCCAAAAGGAGGAAGAAAGGAAAAAACAATGCATCTCAATAAAACCCTACCAAATTACTTGGAATTTTATTTAAGTACTGTAAGAAGAAGTAAAATAGGCATGGTATACTTGGGCGATTGATGTCAGTTGAATCCATGAGATGCCAACAACTGCAAATGATGATGTAAAATGCTACTTACAAATAGCATTGAAACTCATTTTGTATGGTTTCAAAACTTAAACTACTGAACATGACAAAATAATTCAAAGGTCCAAACGCCCCACTTCCACCAATTTCAAGCATAATATATAACACTAATCCATACAGCCCAAATAGACAGCTGGAGGCGAAAGAAATCAATGAAGCTCTACATGAAACATGACAGATTTATCTTAAGTTCAATTAAATAGCTAACTGCAATTAAATATAGCACTGGAACAATATCATACACAGGTAACCCATGAACCAAACTGAAAGTAAAATAACGTTAACAGCAAATTATATAATATAAAAAATTGTCAAATACCAGTAAACTAAACCTTTCAATAAAAATGCAATCAGTGGGGCATAAAGTGTACCAGAAGATAGCATATTTAAAATAAGCTAGCAAAACCACAATGCCATGCAGAAAATACAGATAAGGCACATTTCAGGAGTAGCAAGGCAACTTTCAAAGTGTTAAGTTTATATTTATTAGCAGATAAGAGTGCCGTTGGTAAAGAAAGTACCATAAAACCAGGTGAAAACAGATAAGGAAAATCGATTGTCGTCTTCAAGTCACCACGAATAAAAGTCAAAAACAGCAAAGCTGGCCCACATATGACTCCTATCATAGAGAAACAGTACCATTTTATGTCACAGTTGGAATTTAATTAATCAAAACTCCTAATTATGCACAAAACCAAAAAAAAAAAAAAAAAGAGAAAAAATCCAGAGGACAAAAATTGAGTCAGGATGGTTTATCTGACCGTTACACCACATAAGGCCAAAGCTATTAAGGCCACTGGATTTCCCTGAGAAAAAGAAAGTAACAGTCAATATCTTAGAAACCTGTCAAGCTAGTAAAGGGGAAATGTAGTGAAAGATTTCCCAAAAGGATAAATTGTTAAAGTACTACCAATACGGGCTATGGTTGCAAGATATACTGCTGTTGTGATGTTAGATACGAAAACAACAGCATAGCCATAGGCGTCAAATGACAAATCCCGAGATCCAGCAATGAATGCACCAAGAACGATCAGTCCAACACTGATAACAACCTTAAAATTTTCAGTTAAATGAGAAAATCAGGTAGATGGTCTATAAAGTAAAACACATAATGTAGAAGCATTTTTCATTACGTTCATTCATTCATGGCAAAATGTAAAACTTTCTCACTGGACCAATTCACGACCATAAAGAAAAGTACCAACAAGTCAGCTTTCACAACTTTCATCCAATAAAAGAGAAACCATCCAATTCTTTTTGTCTATCTAGAAGAGCAGATGATCTGTACATTATTAACATCAGCATATGAAGAATAAATTATAAACAAAAGGGCCATTTACCTTCGAACAATAGGAGATGTATATCTCTGCCCAGCCAAAATATACTCCATAACCATTGTAAATACCACAGTAGTTCTCCTGAGGGTGGTGTACATGGGAACATTTACTCCACGGACAGACTCCATGGAGGCTAGCTTTCAAGGAGAAATAAATGAATGGGCAAACATTAATCACAAATACAACTAAGAAAACTATTGAATAATAGTTACCGACCAAAACAATCTAACTAGGAGGAATCACTGCATCATTATGTTTCCTTTCACAAAATTGTTATTAAAAAAATAAAAAAAAAGGAGCATGCTCGACATTAGATTACACAATGCATACCATGTACAGCAAATAGGCTCCGGCAAGAGGAAGGGTTTTCTTCAATGTCTTTAACGGTACAAGTGTTGTGATATTGTCATCAGAAATGGTCAAAGATTCACCTACGGTGAAAGAAATCATCTTCCAGCGTCTCAAGGCATAGAGAAAACCACATGAACATATCATCTGCAGTAGCAACCAGAAGGTCAAGTTTAGCTCACGTAATCAGAAATTTCAATGCTTTCTGTGTCTGCTCAAGGCTGTTTGGCCCGGCTAACTTTTTGAAGGATGATTTCGCTTAAAATTTCAGTAATTAACTTAATTCTCAAAACATGAAAGACTACTGTAGGATTCAATTGGGATGGTACCTGAAAGAGTGTGATAACATTTGCACTCGGAAATTTATAAGACGAGAGAGCTGCTTTGTTGAACATCACCAATAACACTGCAAAACAAAATGGGAACAAATAAGTTAACTCAACAAAAATTCAAATTTTGAAAAACTATGCCAATCCCAAGTAGAAATTCGAAAAATCCAAATTCATAACAAAACACAATCAAGCAAGCACAGACTTTGCCCAATCGTATTCTGAACCCAGTAAATTATGGCATACAACAGCTCCCAATTTTCTTCAAACTTTTTGAACTTGAATTTTTAATTTCTAGGAACAAAAAGCTTCACTAATGCAGCATCAAATTGCAGGCTCCGTAATTTACCTGCGCAGGCCATGTAAGAGATTGCAGCGTAGGCTCCACGTCTGGTCATGGCGGATCCTCTGAAAAGCTTCTCATCGTTATCGTCTCCGACGAGTCTCTCTCTCTCCAGGTCTCTTGGAGGATCCGATACTGGCAGTATCAAATTCTTGCCCGAATTCGACGCCTTCAGAGACATCTCTAATCTCTCTCTCTCTCGCTCTCTCTAAGTCTCTGGTTGTGATCAGAGAGAGAGTTCAACGTAAGGGAAGAGGAACGATGAATTCAATTCAAAAGAAAGACGAAAGCTCATCTGGGGCGGGTCGAAATGGCCAGGTCCGATTAGGACACAGTCAAAGCAAAGTCGACTAAATTGGGCTCGGATCCAGTGATTTTTGGATCCGGTTGCGGTTGGGGCAGGTGAGTCGGGTATTGTACGGGTCAACTCGGCCTGTCTGAGACTCGGATTGTGATATAGTTTTTTTTCGCTCAGTAGGGCTTTTCGTCGTCAAGTCAATGGATATTTGAAGTTGACCCGGCAGGCAATGGCGCGTTCCTCCACTCTACCACTACAAAATTCGTGGAAGTTTCTTGCGGGAAAAATAAAAAGAGATTTTCTATTTAAATTCCACACTTTTCTTTGTTTACCTCAATACTTAAATCATTAAGCTGTAAGTTTTATTATTGTGGAAAAAAACAAAAAATGTCATCCAACTTAATAATTAACCCTAGTACATCTATACACACACCCCACACACTCCCACCACTCTTCATATTAAGTTTTAGAAAAATACAAACTCATCTACATCCTATTTAAATTGGATCATGACAGAAGTAAAGTATAAATTGGATCAGATCAGGACAAACTCTTTTACAAACTCCTCTACTTGGAGAGAGGTAAAATTGTTATCTTTCTCTATAAAGTATTAAAATTCGGGTTTGGGGTTCCATTTGTTTGTGTTTTTTTCTGCTAGGAAAAAAGAAAATTGTGGGGTTTAAATAGACAATCTATTTTATTTCTTATTTTTTCAATTTAGGTTGTATTTAAGGGTAGTTTGGGAAGATAGTGGGGTTTTCTTAGAAATTATGAAAATTTAAATTAAAAGATGGGGTGAACTTAGAACATGGAGTGAACTAAGAGAAGTGTGGGGTTTAAATAGAAAAACTCAAATAAAAAAGAGAATATTCCATGGTCTACTTCTCACTGTTTCTATCTTGTGAGAAAAATTCCAGTTTGTCTCACACTTTGGAATGTCATGTGAGTGGCATATGGGTTATATGTGAGACACCCATGAGTGGCAGATTCACAATTCAAAATTTGATTGGTCAAAACTTAAAAAGATACACATAATCAGGGGACATAATGAGTTTTATCTTTAAATGCATCTCTATATATAAATAAAAGCCTAGCCACAAAAAAAAATATATATTCTTTTTCTTTATAAAAAAAAAAACAACAAATTTTTTGTTTTCTTGGAGTTCAGATTGTGATCTGACATAACAAATGATAACCTATTTTAATCAAACATCCCAACAAAACTCAAATAAATTCTCATACTAGCATCAGTGCCTTTAATCAAACATTAACATAGCAACAACAAATCAAATATCTTAACAAAATTCCTAAAATCAAAGACCTAATTAATTTCAACAAAATCCCCAAAATATAATTCATTCTTAATTAAAGTTTAAAAAAGATTATAATGCATAACTTCTAACCTATTTACATGTATTTTAAGAGAAACCCAATAGGAGAAGATAATTAAAGAAGAGAGGAATTTTGGGTTATGCATACATGTGGGTTGCTTTTTGGGTGGGCATAGGTTCTTATGTTTCACATGGGCTGGGCTATTACATATGGGTATTTTTTTCTTTTCGAAAAATTTGCCTAAGACCGCTTCTCTCATAGGGATATAAGTAAGTTTTTCTTTTTTCTTGCAACATTTTTCTAAGTGTGTTTTATAAATAATAAAAAATTGTCAAACACTTATAATTTTTTATAGTCTAAAGTGTTTTCTAAAAGCACTTTCAAACAATGCCCTAACTTACAAGTAGTACACTTGGAAAATTGGTCCCTTTTTATGTTCTCCAGTCGAATGTGAAACAACATATTAAACTAACGGGTTGGTATCAAGGGCGGACCCAGGAAATTTTACAGGGGTGGACTAGTATTTTTTAATGGGAGATCCATTATATTACCTTTTTTTTTCTTTAGGTTTACATGGTTTTTTTGATGAGGGGTTTACATGGTTAATTGGCTACAGGCTATAGGTTTTTTTTATATGTAAAAAAAATGAGTGGTAGCAACTATTCTTCAATTAACAATTTTTAAATTTGATGGGAGTACACATAGACGTAGGGAGTGCAGTTATCTAGATCTACAATTGCACAATCACAAGCTACAAGAATTCAATAAAACTAAGAGACAACTAGACTATATAAAAGCAGAGATCAAGTAATGAATAGATTAAATTAGAAAAATGACAAGTCATCAATAAAATCATAGCAAATAAGAAAAAAATTCCCAAAATTTAACACCCAAACTCTAAATCATAAAAGACTAACAATAACAATTGAAATTGGAAATTAAACAAAAAGTAAGTGAGAAACTTACTAATATTAAAGAACCCATTGGATATAGGTTGATACAATTTTAAAGAGGAGGAGACCTACTACTTCTAAGCTCTCAAGTTCAAATACAAAGTTATAGCTTACATGGGTGGGTAATAGAAAAACATGATTTTTGATGTGTGTGGGTGCCTCTAGAGATGAAATCTTACGGTTGTGATAGGCTAAATTCAACAAAAAGGGGTGGACTATTTTTAATTAACTTGGGTTTAACTTATAAAATTAATATTAAATTTTTTTCACCTCCAAATTTAGCACTAGGCTAGAGCCCACTCTAGCCATGCCTAGATCCGTCCTTGGTTGGTATCAAATGGCTTGTTATGTTCATGGGTTGTCAAAGACCATAATTTTTCATGTGAATTCATGTCGTATATAATATTGCTTGATCTTCTCAAATGGGTTTTGTATATACAACCGATGTTTTATGTTCGCTTCTTCCAATCTTTAATATCTCTCAAGTTATAAATAAATAAAAATTAATAAAAAAAGTACAATTCTGTATTTTTAAAAAAGTACAATTTTTATAAATAAAAAAAAATGAATGAAGTTAAACGAGAAGAGAGATTCGAACCCTCACTTCAAGTGTGGGAATAAATGTTCATTACAACTGAAACTATAAACTCTCAAACACTTAACAGTTAATAAAAAATTGTTGTGAATCCACATTTCTTTGATCAACCTACTAAAACTTGTTATCTATGCCCACTAATACGAGCAATTCTTATACAATCATATCATTATTTTTAGGCTAAAATTCATTTTTGGTCCTTCTAGTTTACCAATTTTACCACTAAGGTCCCTGTAGTTTCAATTTGATCAATTTTGTCCCTATAGTTTGAATTCTGAACAATTCAAGGACAATCCCAATTTTCTTTTGTCAAATTACTCTAATATAGAGGGGCATTTCGATCCAAGCTTCCACCCCACTTCTCCCAACCGCTCCCCTAACATCCTATATTGTAGCTTTTCTTATGCTTTCAAACCTCAAAGTCTTTCACCTTGGGTTCATGAGCAGAGGTTTTGGGCAATGCATGGAATTAGATTTGGAGTTTGATGAGAGAGAGAGAGAGAGAGAGAGAGAGAGAGAGAGAGAGAGAGAGAGAGAGAAGGGAAAAGGCGGCTGTGGAGGGAGGGGATGAGGTGGCTATGGTAGTGGCGAGCAATTTGAGTTAGAATGAGGAGGAGGTTAAGATCAGGAGGGGTAGGGATGGGAGAAGGTGGTTGGAGGGGTTGCTGGGTGGTTGTGGAGGGGCTGTAAGTTGGAGTGAAATGCTCCTCCATATTAGAGTAATTTAAGAAAAAATTAGGAGTTGTCTTTGAATTGCACGGAATTCAAACTACACGAACAAAAATGATCAAATCGAAACTACAGGAACCTTAGTGTAAAACTAGTAAATTAAATTACATGAACAAAAAATGACTTTTTGCCTTATTTTTATAACAAGAAGAAGAAGAAAAAGAATTCCGTCTGATACACAAGAATGAGCCTATCATCAACTCCATTCATTCATTCAACAAATGGAACTCACTGTTAATTCAGATTAACAAACTAGAAATCAGCACGGTCGTTACTAATTTGCAAAGACATAGAAATGAAGGGGAGGCTCCTTTTTGTCCGTTGTTCTTGTTTTGGGGCCCACCTTCCTTCCACTTGCAGTTGCTTCTTTTGGCATTGATGAATTTCTTTGTCACTGGGTTTTTCCCTCTGTCCTTCTGCGTTTTACCTCTCCTCTGGTCCCCATTGAAGTATGTACAATGATGAAGGGTTGGCATCTTCTTGGGCTGAGTTCAAAGCTTTAATCATGATAGTTGAACACAAAACTTCAAAGAAAGATAAGTATAAATCATTTTCACACACATATTGAAATGTTAAACGTGTAAAGATGACTCAGATTGTATACGCAATTTACTTCTTAAAACCCATTTGATGTGTAAAACAAAACAAGATGGTTTAAAGTATTTTTCTTGGTGCCCCAACCTCCCCTCACTGAAATGACCTTTTTGCGGCTGTTTGCAAGATTAGATTAAACCCTAATAATTAGCAAACGAATCTAATTATGAAATACAAGTTCACATTACAAAACTAAAAATAATTAACCTTGGACTTCAACCTAAACAGAAAGAATCAAACAAAACTCGAACCAATTGTTCCATGAATTCAATGTTTCGGGTTCTCTTCTCATACATTGATAATTTTATTAGTTTGAAAAACTAACATTATCACCTTATCAAATTCATAGTCTAACAACATAAGTTTTGTAACAAAACGTTACTTTCGGTCAACACAAGGTAGAATGAATATAACACTAGTGTAACCTTTTGAATTATATTCTACATTTTGATCCAACTCGACAAGCTTTGGTAGGCTTGTTTGCTATGTATGTTTCACGAACCTTCCAGGAAACCAAGTAAGGTGGTGGTGATCCTAATGTCCTCGTCGCACAAAGATCTTTCATTAGTTTAAGTTAGATTGCAGGTTATGAACAAGACATAACATACAACAAGTCTACTTTGAATAGATTATAGAGAGTTATGTGTCTCTATCAATTTAGGTCATCATATTCTCTTATCCCAAAAGCCAAGGATCGAAGCACCTTGGGTGTCCCTTAATTGGGTGAAGAAGTTGTTTTTGGATACTTTGGTCCCTCCCCCTATGAGGGGACCTCTCTAAAGAGATAAGAACATGAACACTGAGCATTCTACTTTTGATCTTTAAATTAAAATGCTTCCCACTAACACTTACCTTCAAAGTTCAAAGCATAAGGCATGTGGGTCCTTTAGATTTTTCTAAGGGTTGACACATGAAAATGGACCAGACAGACTTTGCACATAACATGCGAGAGAGGATTTGATCAGTAGTGGTTGAGTTGATTAGGTTCAGTAACCCAAATTGATTTTTCATACTCAAGGGTTCGTGAATATTTGGATATCTAGACTCTAAACCATAAATTTCCATAAATTTTGGTCCCTTGTTTTGATGGAGCTTCCGAGTTTGGCCCCGACTCTAGGCATGTCTAAAACTAGGTCAAATTTTGATTAAGCTTTTTGGCCTAAAGACGAATTAAATTAACTTGATGGCATTGCTATGTGTACATTGACTGCACATGAGGCTTCTCCTATATGAGGTATATTGGTCCTGTTTATTAGGCAAGGATTAAAGAATAGGTTTGGCCAATTAAGGTAGAAGTTAGGCTAGTCCAACCCCTTATTTTACACGGAAAAAGTTATTCTAACTACATAAGTAGAGAAACTTATCTTCAACACAAATTAAAGTCTTATACTAAAGAATGCATGCAACTTTGTCGTACATATATTGATCACGTAAAGAGAGACATAAAGAGAAAAATGCATACAACATGTTGCAGGGAAGTTTCTCTTGAATTTCGAGGACACCAAAGACAAAATAACATTATTAAACTAATCCAAACTTTAATCTCACTTGGGAACCTCAGATTAGTGGAGCATTACCCATAATCCATCTCCATCATGAACCTCCCAACTTTAATCAATTCAACTTGCTCTTTGCCTTTTTTCTTTCATGCAGTATACTCATATTCTCAAATGAAATGACAATATTTGTGAGAGTCGGTCGAATTTGCATGGCAAAGCCACTGATCCATGATGTGTTGGAAAAACAAAATGCCAGCTAAAATAAGGGACATATAAATTAAATAGTGTTAAAAAATTTGGGTTCCACCAAGAACACACGAGCGCCATTCAGACAGGGATGACAAGACCGATCATTGAAGTTGGCTTGAAACGTGTGGGTCGAACCACACGACCCATGCTGATGCTGGTCTGCACTGCACTGCATGCACTCACAAACATATAGGTCCTGCCCCATGCTCATTGTCACGTGAACATCACGTGGGCCTTTCTGCATATATATACGTATGCCCTCTGCAAATACAACACATAGAGACCACTTAGTTTAGTTGTATTTGGATTTTGGAGCAAACACATACCAAACGTATCCATATGTTGTTGGTTGTTTTGTCCAATATTATTGGTCGATATAATATATATTTATTGGGTTTTATAGGTAAACTCCGACAAAGAGAATCGTTACTATTTTAATTTGGAGATGAAGAGGTTTTGAGGATGGATCAAAATGATTTGGATGATGAACAAGGTCAAGGGGAATGTTTCAGACTTTTGAGTCCCATTATTATGGAAGTTTGAACGATGGACTTAAACAGTTTATGCATGCATCATCATGTGTTTGACGGCTTTTTCCCGACATGTATGCATATTGATTATTCAACATGTTTAATTAACTATTATATTAATCTCATCAAGAGTTGTAACTGGCCAAGTTAGTTGAGCAGAACATGACTATGATTGTTTGCAAATATTGTTTAATTTATTAAAATCTTGTTCCAAAATTTTCAGGTATTGAATTACAGACTGTAAAAATATACATAAAGAATTAGAAAGCAAAATAATTTCAATACATATGCAAAAAAATAATATTCCAGATATTATATATGTTTTAAAATATATATAAAATATAGTCTAAACTAAAAAGGGGAGTAGAATTTCTCACAGACAGATGTCATAGAATTTTAAACCTAAAATTAACGGTATGCAAGTCAAGACTTTTTCGTAGAGCTAAATCACGTTGGCAGAGATAATATGTATTAGAAAAGAAAAATGTATAGTTTAGATTAGTCAAGCCAAAGAAAAAGAAAGAGAGAGAGAGAGACTAGGACTAATGTGGCAGGTTGAATAGGAGTGAGTGATGGTGTGGGTACTTGAGTCTTTGCGGTCGTGGCACGTTGGTGCACTCTTTGCTCACCTGTCTACATCGCTGCTCAACTTTTACCCGACCCAACTTCCATGCTGTCCCTAACTTCTTCTCTTCTCCAAGACAATGGTTCTTCTCCATCTCCATCACCTCTCTCTCTCTCTCTCTCTCTCTCTCAGAATTGTATATAAATAACCATTTCAAGTATAATCTCATCACCAGCCAAACTTTCCTGCTTTGTTTGCTAATTTTCTCTGCCTCTCCATATTATTCTTTGTCGGTGTTCTTGTTGATTAGTTGTATGTTATGGAGCTCCAATTGGGTCTTTCTCTGGCTCTTCCAGTTCACAATCCTGTTAAAGGGTTTGACATGAGCAACCATGGGGATGGGGTTGAGAAGAAAGAGATATTGGCGGGTTTGGGTTTGGAAAGCATAAAAAACCAAGTTCGAAACAAGCGCAGTTTTGATGTGGCTTTTGATGAGAGTGCCGGAAATGAGTCGAAAATGTTGCCCTTGTTATTGTGGAGTGGCCAGCCAAATGAGGAAGATGATGAGAAAGGGCAAAAGAGAAGAGACTCTGTCAGTGTCGTTACCAAGTAAGTACCATGACTTATAAGCCATTGATTACGATTTTGAACGTGTAGTTGAAGCGTATGTCGACATAAGTTTGACAAAGAATAATAGTGTAATTAAAGTAAGCTTTCCTTATAGTAGTTTTATTTGTATTTCATGCACTAGTTAATTATTAATCAAGGGTGTGTGTTTATCAAATGTGTAACTCAGAAATGAAGGAGAAGGAAACCATGTAGTTGGGTGGCCACCAATAAAATCATGGAGGAAAAAGATGCTTCATCAACGCCACGGCGTCGGCCATGATCACCATCATCATCAGTACCCTCATCACCAGAATCAGATATTGGTAGCTAATTCCATGTCCATGATGGTGAAGGTGAAGATGGAAGGGGTGGGAATTGTGAGGAAGATCGATATAAGGCCTCATCACTCTTATCAGACGCTCAAAGACACCTTGATAACCATGTTTTCCAAATGTAAATACTAATTAAGTGATTGCCCTTCATCTTTTTTATTATTAATTAAGTATATAATGCTTCAATTAAACACACAGGCAAAAGATCAGGTGGCAAAGAGGGTGGTGGTGCAGGTGCAGAATATATACTTGCTTATCAGGACAAACAAGGAGATTGGCTGCTCGTCGCAGATGTTCCCTGGCAGTAAGTACTAAAAACTTTTGCCTTTAAGCTTCTTTGTCCTCCCATATAATATTCCCTTTGTTTGTTTCGTCGGTTTGGTACACAAATTATATGTATTTTAAAGAGATTAAAATATTAATTATTAGTAATATTGGTGTGGGAATGATGTTGATTGCAGAACCTTCATCAAGTCCGTGCAGCGCCTGCAGATACTGAGGAATGGAGGTTGATGGGCTAGCTGCTGCTGCTGCTGCTGATAGGGTTGCTGCTAAGTCAAGCATAATTAGTAGTACTCTTTGTTCATATTTTGCCTAGTGGGAAAAGAAAAGCATATGTATATTGAGAATGAAAAAGGAGATTCGCTTGAATAGGTAATATTTGCGACCAAATTATCAAAGTTTGTAACTTTATAATAGAAAAGGGGTAATAAAAGTGGAATGCAGCACAAATTTGTTTCTTTGTTTGCCCTAATTTCATTTTGAATATATTCGTTAATGACAATTGGCTTCTATTACACATGTGCTGTCAACTACGGAAAGATAATTCAAAGTCTTAAAAGTCGGAAATTGATAAAGCTTAGCCGCCTGAACACGACGAGACTCAAGGCCCCAAACCAAGAACGGAAACGGAAGCCTTTCGATTCACTTCTCTAAGGCGCTTAATCATTCATCGATTCTTCTTTCTTGAATCATTTTTTCGCTTCAAAGAAGAATGAACAATGGTAGTATAACAGACTTTTTTATTATTATTATTTAAAATACAAGCGATAATCTAAATTATGAGGCGGAGGAGGGTTTTTCACACACACAATATTAAGGTGTCATGGAAGTTCGAATCTAAGACCACTCATCTGCAAATTAAGACCATTTTTCATTGAGATTCACATTGTTGGCTAGTATAACAACCTTATTAGTTTATAAACTTACTTTTAAAATTGTTTGACGAAATAAGGATATAATTGACATTTGCGGTGGATAAGTACGTATTATTATTATTATTATTTTTTATACAAGTCATATTAGGGGCGGGGGGAATCGAACCCACAACCTAGAATGTAAAGGTAAATATTCTTATAACCACTTGAATTACAAGCCTCTTACCAAGTAGGTATTATTTAGTGATGAATTTAAACAGTTACTTACACTTTTGGTTGCTATGATTTGATTAAATTTTAATTTAGTCCATGGGATTTCATTTTGTTTCGAGGAAAATTTATTGTTAGGGAATTGTAATAATATCAATTCATGAGCTATTTTCAAATTTATTTCATAACTGAATTGATTCTCAAAGTTTTATTTAGGTCTTGTAATATTTGATTTCTTATTTGAAAATCGAATTCAAAGACTACATGCAGGATTCTGCCATACTTGACTAGTTGTATTACAATTTCAAATTTGCATAATATGTACCATTAAAAAAATAATTTAAATAAAATAAAATTATGTGTTGAAATTGAAAAATTTTGGAATTTCTTTGGGCAACAATAAAATTAGAAGCCCAATATTGGGCCAACTGATTAAAAAGCCCAGCCCAGTCACCCAGTCAAAGCCAACACAAGCTGCAATGCATAAGCTCTCCCTCTCCCATGGAGATTTCCTCAAACAAACAAGCCAGCCACCATCCTAATTTAATCAAATTCAAATCCATGCAAATATAATTATTATATAACTTCAGTTTCTGTATGAACACTGAATTGGTTTTTCGCTTCTAAATTTATTTTATTAAAGACATCATTATCAGAAAAGACCAAGTTAATTAAACCCAATGAAAATCTGCACCATGCCGCACGAACGCCACCATGACATGGTGTGCAGGAACAGAGAAAGAAACAGGACAAAACGTCGTCGTACTCGGGTTATTGTCAACACAGTTAAAAAAACTCCCAACACTGGCAGTTTGCTTTTGGCGCCAAGCGAACCGTCAAAGCTGGAAGAAAATAAAAAAGCATGCAATTGGGTAGCTCTGTTTGGTCAGTGGTCTCCATGTTCATGCAAGTCAAACAAAGAAAGACTTCAATGGCTGAGTTGGGTTTTTGTACTTGGATTCACACAACAGATTCGATTCTCTTTGATTTCTAGCCGGCCTTGTGCAAATCTTTCTCTGTTAAATTAAATCAACCCATGAGTTCAAGTTTTTTTAAAAAATTTTTGGAAATGGGTCTTTCGAATTTGTCTTTTTCTTTGCTTCTTCTTCTTTCTGCATTGCAGCTTGTTTCTGCACAATTAGCCACTGACCCGAATGAAGGTTTTATTTTGGTCAAGCTTCAATTGGGTTCATAATTTTGTTTATGTGATTTCAATTTGTGAATTAATTCTGGGTTGAATGAGCTTACTGTTTTTGCTGCCTCCGTTTCTCAGTTTCTGCTCTCAACAAGATCATAGACCACTGGGACTTGGGAAATCAGCTGAGCCTTACCATTGATCCCTGCACTCCAAATGCAACATGGGCATCCAGTACTGCAAATCCACGTGTCACTTGTGACTGTGCAGGCAGCACCTGCCACATCACCCACCTGTCAGTTTATCATCATCATTAACATTAATTTTCAGCTTTGCATGAAGTTTTGGTATTAAAAATGTGTCTGGATTTACCTTGGTGTGCAGGAAGATATATGCTTTGGACATTCTTGGTGAAATTCCCAGAGAGCTATTTGAGCTGAAGGAGCTGATAGACTTGTGAGGGATCTCAAATTAGTCCTTGAGCTTTGGTTGTTGTCTTCCTAAAATTGAAAAATAAAAATGTTGGAACCATGGTGCATGCAGGAATCTTGGTCAGAATGTACTAAGTGGGCCCATCCCTGCTGAAATTGGACAGTTATCTAAACTTCAATACCTGTAATTGCAAGACAATTCTTTCAATTTGAATTTGTAGAGTAATTCAAAGGTTTTAAATTTTCTTTTTTCTTCTTATGTTGATTGAATCTTTTGCTTGTACATTTTTGTATGTTGGGAAATTGAGCAGCAGCTTGGGCATAAACAATCTGACAGGTCCTGTGCCCTCAGTGCTTGGGAACTTAACCAAGTTGCTTTCCCTGTAAGCCCATTTCTGCAGTGTTTCAAATAAGTGCTTTTTGTTCATTCTTTTGCTTTGCTTTGTAATAGTTTTGTTATGTTTCTTTTTTATGGTTGACAGAAGTTTTGGCTCAAACCAGTTTTCTGGACCATTGCCAATGGAGCTTGCAAAATTAACCACCTTACAGGAGCTGTAAGTTTTTCGCAAAAATCTATATGAATTTCTCTGTTTCTTCCACAGCAGGTGTCAAAATGGTTTGTTTTATCTTCAGATAGGTTTTATTTATGTGACCCCCTACACCATTGGTATTCTCCTTTCAGATACTTAGACAGCAGTGGAGTGACTGGACCAATTCCTCAGGAGCTTGCCAACTTAAAATCCCTTAAAACTCTGTACTTGCATGACTCTTTTGTTCTGAAATATTGAAGCATTTGATTTTTATATCTGTAAGTTCATTTGTGGCTTTATCTTTTCTTGTCTCAGCTGGGCATCTGATAATCTCTTCACTGGAAAACTCCCAGAATTCTTAGGGGCTTTTGCAGAACTCGAAGACTTGTATGTTTGGATTTGATTGGCACTAATACATTTGTACTTGGATTTTATTTTACTTTTCGGATTTAACAGCTACCGTGTTCTTGTTTACAGGCGACTTGAAGGGACATTGCTTGAAGGCCCAATTCCAAGCAACTTTGGTGCTCTGGAGAAACTAGACATCTTGTGAGCGCTGGTTTATGTGTATCATTTTCATTTCCTTGTATACTAACTGATGTTCTGGTAGGAATGTCTTCTTTTTACTGCACAAGCCTTTTCTCATTTCTAAATCAATGAGGATTAGTTTGTGTTGTTTGTTGGAATTTCTCATTTCTAATGCGCTTGTGTAGGAGAGTTGGTGATCTTGGTGAGGAAGATTCTTCTCTTGGATTTTTGGAGAATCTCACAAGTTTGTCCACATTGTATGACCTATATCTTTGAAATCTACTTCAACTTTGTACCAGCTGCTTAATTCTCTAATTTATAATTTAAACAAATTTCTCAAATTTTGTTGTAGGTCTTTGAGAAATTGTCGAGTTTCCGGCAAAATTCCAGAGCAGATTGGCAACTTTGCTAAGTTGCAATACCTGTAAGTAGCTTGACATTCATTCCTCCTCATGATCTCAAACGGACATATGATGCTATGTCCATTTATCCAAATGACTTCACTATGACAGGGATTTGAGCTTCAACAAGTTGACTGGTCAAATACCAAACTCATTCCAAGATTTTACCGTGTTACAGTTTCTGTAAGTAAAGATTATTTGCATTTTTCTGTTTAAAATTTCATAATGCATTATTAGAATCAAACAGACTTTGGCTACTGCTGCATGATGCCCTCCTTGAACCTTATAAAAAAAGTTCAGTTAGTCTCTCAATCAATTCAGCCATCTTTCTGCAGTTCTGATTGGGTTGGATGACAAGACTAGCAGCATCTGTTATTACATGATTATTTTGAATTACTTCTAACTTTTTAAGCTGAAATTATCGGTATGATAATGCATTCGGTTCACCATGATTATGATTTTCCTCAATGAAAAAGTTCATTTGTGGATCTCAGATACCTTGGAGACAATAACTTGAGTGGAGAACTACCTGCTAGTATCATAACTCCAAAGCTTATTGCACTGTAAGTGGCACCTTTCACTTTGTGGATCTCAGATAATAATGGTATAATATGATGGGAAGATTAAACCAGCTAAATTTCTTGTTTACTTACAGAGATGTCTCCTTCAATCCTATGTCTGGGAATTTGCCTCTAAATTTTGCCAGAACAGGATTTTCAATGTAAGCTAACCTTCCCTTTTCCTGTCATATTAAAAATTAATGTGACTATCTTTAGGGTTATTTATCTTGCACCATAATTCAGCAGAAGTTTCTGTGTTTTTCTCTTCAGGAATGTGCTTGGTACATCCATCAATGGAAATGGTTTACCAGACAGGTAATATATACATTCACACTTTTTATATTAAAAAATTTAAAATTAAAAGAAAAATCAGATAATGGATCTTATTTTGAAATTTTAAGCGATTATTTTGAAATCTTATTTTCACATTTTCAAAAACATTATGTCATGGGAGCTCAAAGAAAATCCAAAACCTCAGTAACAACATCATACTTGTGATTCAAACTAAAGATTAAGAAAATGTGAAAACTTTATGAATTGTGACCATAAATAATATCAGAAATATTTCTGATATTTTCCTTATTAAAATGGTCATGGAGTCAGGGGGGGTTTTGGATTGTTGAATTGCCTCCAAGGAGATGCTAAGTGCACTAATCAACTCCCAGCATTGTGTAAGTGAAGTTCTTTCCTTGCCCTTCATCTTGATTTTAATCACTGAATAAAATTTACCAGGAAAAGTTTTGTTGCAGCTTCATTTTCTATTAAATGTGGAGGCACAAGCCAGACTTCTGCATCCGGCATTGAATACAACGACGATTCTGAAACACTGGGAGCTGCTTCATTCTACAAAAGCTCCAGATGGGCAGTGAGCAGCACAGGAAACTTTGTTTTCAACTCGAATGGACCTCGGTACATAGCAAGCACAGATTCTCAAATCACAGAAACTCTAGAGTCTGAACTGTACAAGACAGCAAGACTTTCACCAAGCTCACTGAGGTACTTTGGCCTTGATTTGATGAATGGGAAATACATTGTTGAGCTTCACTTTGCAGAGATAGCAATGGAAGATGACACAAATTCTTGGAAAGGTCTTGGAAGGCGCATTTTCGACGTCTACATTCAGGTAACTAAGGCTTGCTTTTCTTGCACCTTCTCTTGCTTGCTTTCTTTATTCTCTCTTCCCCTCCGTCATGACATGCTTGCACTGGATTGTTTAAGGGTGAGAGAGTCCTCCAAGACTTCAACATCCAGAAGGAAGCAGGGGGATCAAAGAGAGCACTGATAAAAACATTCGAAACAAACGTTTCCAACACAATCATGAACATCCACTTCATGTGGGCTGGCAAAGGCACTTGCTGCATTCCGTTGCAAGGCACATATGGCCCCTTAGTGTCAGCAATCAATGTTCGTCAAGGTTATTATCATCTCCATTCACATACTGATCACGTGTCTAGTTATTATGCGGCATTGTATACACTCGTTGCATGCAAAAAAAATTGCCAATGATGCGTCTTATTTCTTTCATTAGTGTTTGTGCTTAATTAATCTGTTTATTGTTTCGTGAACGCGTTCTTGTAGTCCCGGGTGCTGGCAATTCTGCAAACCGCGGGAGGAAGCGGGTGGGGAGAATTGTGGGGATTTCACTTGGATGTGCAGCTGCTGTTATGATAGTGTCATCAGTGTTCTACTTATGGTGGATAAAGGATGATGCACCTGGACATATGAGGGTGCATACAGATATACCCAAGAAATGAGCAAATGAAAGTGAGAATGTGAGAAGTGATGGCCTTTATTGTGTATAAATATTTGTTTGCTGTAAACAAGTACACCTGTGAAAATGGGCAAATGGGTATGTAGAGAATAAGAGGCTTTTTCACAAAATGTTAAATTTGGGGTCAAATCAAATCAAAGTATGCAAAATCTAGTTTATCAAAATCATTTCATTTATGTTGTGTATAAATAAATACATCACAAAGTCGAACAAATAAATAAAAAAATATGTCACAAATCCCACAAAATTAAAAACCAAAAAAATAAAAACAAAAGAAAGAGACGATCACGGTGGGACTCGAACCCACAATCTCCCGCTCCGGAGGCGAGCGCCTTATCCATTAGGCCACGCGATCTGTTGTTCAAAATCCCTACTTTTTTCTTATATGTTCGTATAAAATTACAAAATCCATTTAAATTCTAGTTTTTGGTTGGTACAGTTTGTCTTTCATCCTCTCATTCATTAATTAAACTAAAGCCTTTTCTTTTCATTAATAACATTCTTTATTAAAATAAGAAAAGTGGTTGGTTGCATGTGTTTGTTTTAATAGAAAAAAATGTATTATTTAAAGAAAAATATCTAAATCACTAGATATCTTGTAACTTTCGAGAAAAAGGAAGACCACTAAACATGTGAGATTCTTTATTCATTGCATTATTAATAAAAATCTAGGGTTTCAGAAGCAATAATATTTGGCTAACAGGAAATGTTAACCGTAAGGTAAATATCATTTTTTAAATTAATTAATATGCTATATTTTTTTTGTTAAGTACAAATTATAGTCTAAACTACTCTAAATTAGAACTTAATTCTAAGATTCTGATTGATTTACATTCTTAAGTGAGATATTAAATCATAACCATTAATAGTTTATATATTTTTTCAGATGCCCCTTCAACATCTTGACATTTTTATACGTAAACTTATAAACAAATATCAAAATTACCTGGTTTCCTCTTGCTACAAATCATGGTCAACTCTCAAAATTTTATAATTGTCAATACTTAAATTATTCACATAACATAGCCGCCTAATTTGTTAAAGGGTTAAAATTTAAAAAAGAAAAACGTTAATTACCAATTAGGATAAGGAGGAACAAAAAGTATACACGGGCTTAGGCCTCGTTTGGGATTGCTTTTTTTCGCAAAAAACCTGCTTCACTTTAAAGTTAAACAGTTTAAGATGTTTGATAAAAAAAAAATATCCCGATTATTTTAAAAGCAATGGTCTTTTGACAGCAACTTTTAAAAGCAGGCTTTGTGTTGCTTTTCAAAGTTGCTTTCAAAAGAAGCAGAGATGAACATTTAATGAATTTTTTTAATTCCCAAAATACCATCATTCATTTTAAAAAATGACACCACCTCCACTTCCACATCCAACTTCACCACTTGCACCACCACATTCACTACCACCACAACCACCGCCACACCCTCCTCATCCTCATCCTCCACCACCACCACCACAACCACCACCTCCTCCACCATCACCTCCTTCTTTACCTCCACCTCCACCTCCACCTCCACCACCACCACATCCTCCTCCTCCTCCTCCGCCACCACCACCACCACCTCCTCCACCACCACCACCACCACCACCTCCTTCAAAACCTCCAAATCCACCACCACCTCTACAACCAACACCACCACCACCACCATGACCATGCTGCCACTGCCACCACCACTACCACCTCCACAACTGCCATCCCCACTACCACCAACTCCACCTTCATCACCACCACCACCTACACTCCATCACTACAATTACCACAACATAATTAGTACATAACACTTTTAACATCATGTCTACTTTAGTCATTATTCACGGTTACAACAATTTTATATTAAAATTTACCAAACGTTTTTTACACTTTTTTTGTACTAACAGCACTTTAAAAAAATTGTTTATCAAATATGGAGTTGCTTTACTTTATAGTTAATTATTTTCAAAGCACAGCAGAAGCAACTTTTTTTTAAAATAACAGCAATCCCAAACTAGACCTTAGTCAAGTTGGCTAGAGAAGATGTGTTATCCACTCTACATCCTAGTTCGAATTCCGTTCTCATTAAAAAAAAAAAATTATTAAAAAAAAAGGATTAAATGAGGGAATCTATTTTAGTAGAGTTTAGTTTGCTTTCTTTTTTGTCAGATAGTCGAGTTTACTTTCGGACGTCTCAGTCAGGTAAGTATCACCGTAAACCGTACGCTCGGTTGACCTAAAATAAGCTCCGCTCCACCCAATCAGAACCCATTCACACACACACATTCACACGTGTCATGCTTCTTTCAGACACGCCGCCCGACACTACCGCCAATCGAACCCAGCTAATCTCAAGTCCCAACCTGCTCCCAGATCTCAGATCCAATCCACGGCTCACATCCCTCCACGTCACCCGGACCCCAACCCACTATTTAAATTCACTTTTTTCTCCCTCTCTTCCGTTCGACACACAGACAGAGAGAGATAAGAGGGAGAAACCCAACAGAAAGCACGAGAAATCTCTGCTCCGATCTCATACCGGATCCGAGATCCGACCCGCCGGACTGTTCCTAGCCGCAGATCTAGACAACCCCCGACACCGACGGTAATTACCAAAATGTCCGCCCCTTTCTATTTTTAGAAACTCAATCTTTCTCTTCAGTATTTTTAGCAAAAAGCATTCAAGCGAACCCGTTTCGGTCATTTCCGTCAAATCTCAGCCGGCATATATAATTCGAAGGGAAGCAAATCGACGGCGGAGATGGCGCCGAGCACGATCCGGAAGGCGATTGGGGCCGTCAAGGACCAGACGAGCATCGGCATCGCGAAGGTAGCGAGCAACCTGGCGCCGGACCTGGAGGTGGCGATCGTCAAAGCAACGTCGCACGAGGACGAGCCGGCGAGCGAGAAGCACGTGCGGGAGATACTGACGCTGACGTCATCGTCCCGGGGCTACGTCCACGCGTGCGTGTCGGCGGTGTCGAAGCGTCTGGGGAAGACGCGCGACTGGATCGTGGCCCTCAAGGCGCTGATGCTCGTCCACCGCCTGCTGAACGACGGCGACCCGGTGTTCGGGGACGAGATCGTGTACGCGACCCGGAGGGGGACCCGCCTCCTGAACCTATCGGATTTCAGGGACGAGGCTCACTCGAACTCGTGGGATCACTCTGCTTTTGTGAGGACATACGCTCTGTACTTGGATCAGAGGCTCGAGCTCATGCTGTTCGAGAGGAAGAGTGGTGGTGGTGGTGTTGGAGATCGACAGAGCTCGATAGGGTCTAATGGGTCTTCGAATTACAGGTCTCCGCCGCCGAGGAATTACGAGTATGAGTATGGAGGAGAGCGAGATCGGGAGTTTAGGGACTATGAGAATGGAGGGGGGATGAGAAAGTCGAGGTCTTACGGGGATATGAATGAATCGGTGAGTCGAAACGGGCGAGATGAGAAGAGGGCTGTGACCCCATTGAGGGATATGAAGCCGGAGCAGATTTTTGCGAAGATGGGTCATTTGCAGAGGCTGTTGGATCGGTTTCTGGCGACCCGACCCACGGGTTTGGCGAAGAATAGTCGGATGGTTTTAGTTGCTGTGTACCCGGTGGTGAAGGAGAGCTTTCAGCTGTATGGTGATATCTGTGAGGTTTTGGCGGTTTTGCTTGATAAGTTTTTCGATATGGAGTATCCGGATTGTGTGAAAGCGTTTGATGCTTATGCGAGCGCGGCGAAGCAGATTGATGAGCTTGTCGGGTTTTATGCCTGGTGCAAGGATTCGGGTCTGGCCCGGTCGTCAGAGTATCCAGAGGTGCAGAGGATTGGGAGTAAGTTATTGGATACATTGGAGGAGTTTGTGAGGGACAGGTCGAAGGGAACCAAAAGTCCTGAGAGGAGAGTGGAGCCTGTGCCTGCGCCTCCTCAAGAGGAGGAGCCCCAAAATATGAATGAGATGAAGGCGTTGCCGGCGCCGGAGAATTACACTCCGCCACCGCCCCCTGAGGTTGTGGTGAAGGCGGAGCCCAAACAGGAAGTGGTACCGGACTTGGTGGATTTGAGGGATGATGGGGTGTCGGCTGATGCACAGGGGAATAAGTTGGCTTTGGCTTTGTTTGCTGGTCCTGGTGGTAGTGGACCTGCAAATGGATCATGGGAAGCTTTCCCATCAGATGGGCAGCCCCAAGTCACCTCGGCTTGGCAGACCCCTGCCGCAGAGCCCGGGAAGGCAGATTGGGAACTGGCATTGGTAGAAACAGCAAGCAATTTATCTAGGCAGAAACAAAATCTGGGTGGCGGGCTTGATCCGTTGTTATTGGATGGAATGTATGATCAGGGCATTGTGAGGCAGCATGTGAGTACTTCCCAATTGACTGGCGGTAGTGCTAGTAGTGTAGCATTGCCCGGGCCAGGGAAGAGCGCCACACAGGTGTTGGCTCTTCCAGCCCCAGACGGGACGGTTCAAGCGGTGAATCAGGACCCGTTTGCTGCATCATTAACCGTTCCGCCGCCTTCCTATGTGCAAATGGCGGATCTAGAGAAGAAACAGCATTTGCTTGTGCAGGAGCAGCAGGTATGGAATCAGTATGCCAAGGAGGGAATGCAAGGCCAAGGTAGTTTGGCGAAAATGAGCGCTCCGGGGTACCACGGAGCAGCACCTTATGGTATGCCTCCGGTACCTTATGGAATGCCTCCGGCGAATGGAATTGGGATGCCGCCGGCGGCCGGGTACTACTACACTCCTTACTGATTATTGTGATCCTCATTTGCCTGCCTATAAATGACTTACTCTTTGTTCATTTTGTATGATGTTTTCCTAGTTTTTTTTTTTTTTTTTTCTATGTTGTATGAATTGTTCTAAAGCCTGTTCTTGCAACTTGTGCATGAAAATGGTTTGGTGGAAGAGAGGGGACTGAAATGAAGAGATTCGTCATTGTGGGGGGGATTTTGATGCTCGGATATACGTAAAATCGATTTGTGATGATGTCTCTTTGTGTTTTGTAATATTAGAAGTTGTTAACAATTTTTTCATTTTTCTTTATATATAAACAAACAAAAATCTCTGATTGTTGTTTTGATAACCAAATTTAATTCATTCAATTTGATACAAAGCAAGTTTCTTCTTTGGTGAAGCTACTCCGCATGTTAGTCCATCAAGTAACCAGATTAACGAAACTAATTTTAACTATTTTCAACTATGTTTTACCTGCTGTCCTAACTAATCTGGACCCAATTTGGATAATTTGACTAAATTTGATTAAATTCGGATTATGGTTTGCTAATCTGGACAAAAACCGAGAGTAGGAAAATTCCAAGACCGGAAAGAAATGAGACCCTGCGACATAAACGATAGACAATAGTCCAAAGCAGGTTCATGGTGTCAAAGAAAGCAAGGAGAATTAACTGAAAACGACCTCCTTTGTCAGATTTGGCCACAATTCTTCTTTGTTTTATTACTAATAACTCCAAGTACTCATCCAAATCCAAATTAAAGTTGTTCTAATCCAAATTCCAAATTAAGGGTTTTAGATAAGTGACCCCCACAAATCAAATACCACTTTTTGGCTGCACTAATCATTAAGAACAAGGCATAGGATTCTAAGTTCTTGTTTTCTTTTCCCTTTTTCGGCTTTTTTCAGAAGAATTATAGATGTGACGCTTGCTGGTTGGTAAGTTAATAAGGCGAGCATCTAACCTAAAACGAATTGACAATAAGTGGAGAGTGAGCTAATAAGGCGAGCATCTAACCTAAAACCACCTTAACCTAAAACGAATTGACAATAAGTGGAGAGTAAGCTAATAAGGCGAGCATCTAACCTAAAATGAATTGACAATAAGTGGAGAGGTTAACACTCTCAATAGAACTGTTCAATTTTTAATTCAACATTCAAGATAAATCAATGAAATCAGACAATATTAAGTCCTCTAATTATGATCAAATAAATAGGTTAAATAGATGAATATAATATTTCATGTAAACAATGAAATAATCATGATAATAATCAAGTAGTTCAATTTTCTCAAATTGGATTTGTTGACTCTTTTGACGCCGACTTGAAAAATAAACAATTCATCATATTAAGAAGTTAGTTTTTTAGTGAGGTGAGGTAAAAATTCAATGGCATAAAGTCCACACAATAATGTTGTGAGGAGAAAAAGAACAATATTGTCTTGTTTTGGCTTGCGGGGTGTGTGTTGTGTGGAAAACAACTGTCAGTGGGTTTGGAGTTCACAGGTTCCTTTCCAGTATGTTCCACCACTTTTTCATGAATTTGGCATCCATGACCCACCATTCTTCCTCTTTTCTTTCATGGATTTTCAACTTTAACCCTTTACTCTTTTCTTTTTGTTTGTGCTTCATTAACCCTACTCCAACTTTTGATTATAATATAATGACATTAGTCATACTCTTAGTGGTTGAATTCAACCTGAACCTTCTAGTTAATCCCGAGAGCATCTCCAACTAAATATGTCAAAAGTGCCATATAAACATTTAACGGCTAGAAATAACATTTCACATCACTCTAACTGAATTGTCAAAGTTGATGTGGAATGAAGGTTGGAGGTTCAGCCCTAACTTTCGACATCCCAAAAGCAAGATATCAAATGAATATTTTATTATTTTTAAAGACAGCTAACTGTTACTTTCATTTATTTTTTTCCTTTTATATTTTTTTCGTCTTTGACTGTTACAAATTTGTTCCTTCTTTCTCTTTCCAATTTATTTCCAATTTAAATCAACACTAAAATGTAATAAAATAATAATTTAATTTGACTTTTTTTTTTCCATAATTTAATTTGACATATTGGGTGGAGTGCAAAATTGTGTAAATATCAAATTGCCACATCAACCATCAAATTTAAATTTGATGTTTGGTATTTGACATCCCCCTTGGAGATGCTCTTATGGATAAGCTAATAATCACTTCTATGAAAAATCACTTCTCCATATAATCACTATGTGAAGAAGCACATGAGAGATGTTTTTTCCCCTAATTAATTCTGGGAAGGCGATAATCATTTCCAAACAATGCCCTAAAACTTTGATTGCATCGCCAACTAACTTTTGATATAGTAACATTTCTCTATTTAGGGCCCGTTTGGTTTAAGGTTTTTGGACTCATGGATATGGACTTCCCATGTAGGAGAAATTTCATACCATTTTTATCCCCACTTGGGAAATTATTTAATGTAGGTTTTTAAGACTAATTTACTCATGTTATTATTTTTAAATATCATTTTTTTACCATTAAAAAACTCTTCATATTAATATATTTTAGTACTAAAAAACCAAAGGTATTGTTGGAAAACCGAACAACTCTTCATTCTTAATATTGCTCAAACCAAACATGAGAATGAGAGAAAATGATATTTCCTAGTCCTCATTTCCCATCATTCTCAAACATGGGAATGAACATCCTCCATTCTCATCTTATAGAATTCGACATGGAAAGTTTATTCCCAAGAAGTTCAAAGAGATTTGTTACTCGAATCTTAAAAAAATTACATAGGAGAAATCGATCAGATTAATAAAATCAACTATAATTTCATAATTTTAAGAACCAACCCACTCAAATATAATGTCTACTTCAAAAAGTGTTTTACTTTTTGGTAGTAAGTATTGAAGCTTTGATTGAACCCAATTGGGTTGACCAAATGTGAAACAAAACAGAAGAAAGAGCAGTCCCTCACATTTTGACACTGTCGGTGGATTTTATAAGTAGCATAAATTTGGTTATTAACGAAAGGAAATGGCTAGCTGTTCATTCTTCTGACTTTTCCGTCAACAAAGGTGGCAAATAACACATGTATGATTGACCGCAAGTTTCATTTGTATAAACGGGTCATCGTTTTATATTAAATTGTAATTTTGCAAGAACACATTCAAATTAGTTGAACAAATCATATCAAATTTGTACATTCGAAATCCAACACCAACATCAGAAATAATGGTTTACCTAGAATTGTTACCCAAACCAAATCAACATTGAGAGACCAACTGCAGCTCTCTGCATCTTGTGGGGCTGAGGAGGGGTATAGGTCATCTGAACTCTGACCCATGAGTAGTTGAGGACCACATAAATCATGCATATATTTTTGTAGTCCACAAGACGTATGATTGTCGATATGTTATTGATAATATTTCGATTTCTCATTTATGTCAACAAAACGTACAGATATATTATCGAGACATTTTCATCATCTCTCATTTATGTCGGTAAAACGTACAGATATATTATCGATACATTTTCAACCTGCACAGAAAAAATGTATATATGTCCATGCCATTTTTTAATGGAGTTGAACAAACAGCCCCCTGTGGTTTGATTTGATAGCTGATGGCGATTTTGGTTTGGCATTGTTCAATGATGGGGGAGATGGGTCCAAGTCTCTTTTATGAGGCTCATAGTGCTCTGCTTGCTGGGCCAATATGTTTAACACATTGGTCGTCAATTTTGAGATTTTTACTCAATTTCTGTCATCATTGTTTTGCATGCCCTTCTCCTTGTTTGATTTGGAGGATGGTTCTTGGTGGGTTTCTGTCTCACCCATAATCATCACCATCCACTAGCTTTGCGTTTGAGCATTATAGAAGGCTTTTTCACCATTTGATTGTGTGCATGAGATGAGCCAATTAAGGTCGTTTAAGAGTCACCATTTGATTGTGTTAGGTTTGATTATTTCAGATTTTTGGTGTGCTCTCAAGTGGTTGTGATTTAATTCTCTGTAGCATCTGCGTGTGTGTGTGAGTTTTCCCCCTCTCCTTTCTAACTTTGACACAATCATTTTACATTTGTATCTAAAACAGCTCAAGATATTGAGTTTTCAAATTTTCTATTGTTGGGTTGGGTTGGGCTAATTTCCTTGTGGTCATTAGACGACCAATGTGGTGGGCCCAAATCAAATAAGTTTTCATATATCCATGGTAGAATTCTATGCGAAATTCTACAGTGAGGGTGTCATATATGGACTTTTCATATCGACCTTCATATTAGCCACATGATCATTTCATTAAACTTAAGTGAAGTTGCAAATTAGATGAATTATGTGGCTAATATGAAGGTCCATATCTATGGTTCATATATTGCACCCTAATCATAGAACGACTTAGAATTCTATAGTGAAGTCTCTTTATAGTGAGAACCTTATTTAAGGCTATATGTCTTAACAGTTGGATCAAATTGGTTGGATATAGAGTTTTTTTCTTCTTATTTTTGGGTGCAAATAGAGAAGCACAAGCCTAAAACCAAATTAGTTTTCAAATCAGGGTCAGTCCATTAAAGAATAATATGGATGAATATGATGTAACTGGGTTCAATCGGCCCAACATGCTTATGATGTAACTGGGTTCAATCATACCATCCAACTTCTTTGAGTTGGTTAATCAAATTTGGGGCCAACAGCTCATTTATCTATTACCTTCATAATAAGTCCACGGCCCGATGATTTTGAAAATTATTTTAAAATAATCTTCATGCACTTCTCTTCAATAGGAAGTTAGGAACGTAGAGACAGTAAATATTTATTAAAGAATGACTATTTTTAATTTGTATAATAATTTTATGAAAATAATTATTCGAAATTGATTATAAAATAAACAGAGAATGTGGTGACAGATGTCAAGACAAGAGTGCGTTAGCCCAAATGCAACGTGTAATATGAGTGAGTGAGTTGCTAAATATTTATTATAAAAAATATTAAAAAAAAACATTAAAGCCGCTAGCGGACTAGGCGCTAGATTTGACGACCACGTGTTTTCTGCTCCAAATGACATTCACAGTACCTGACCCAAACAAAAAAAAACAGTTTTTAAAAAAAAGAATCTCAACATTCCTACTGTATCAGGCAACATACTTAAAGTAATTTTTAATTATATTATTGGTAAAAAATTAATACCTCATGACTAACCCTGATGTAAATATTTGCAATTCCCCGCCCAGATATTCCACCTACCTCATTTCCTTTACTAGCCGACAATGTGACGCATCATTTTTACCCTTTTCCTACCTAAAAATCCTACATAACAAAAATGACGTATGTGATGTAGAAAGTTAGAGACAAAACTCTAATGTTTATGGGTCTAAATGTGAAACACACAAATTTAATTATACAATCCTTTTTGGCTATTGAGATAATTAAAAAATTTGGATGGGGAGGGAGGACAAACATGACATTTATTATGTCGCGTGACACGATGAATGGCGGACATTAACTACGTAAGAAAAAAAAGAGCCAAAATTAGGCAATTCCCATGAAAATAAAACATTAGGGTGAGGTCCTTTTAAGTTTGTTAAAGGGCAAAGCTTTTTATCATTGACAATCGCTTAGTTTGGCCGTAGGGGAATCTATAAAGCCAAAACACTACCCACTCATAAAAGTCTAAAAAGTGACATTGCACCGCTTACGCTTAACCAAACACGTTTTTCCACTTTTTGAAAAACCACAAATATTTACATTTTGCTCCTCAAACCCACCGGGTTTGTCCCGGTTTCGTTTTTTTTTTGTTAATACTTTCATTTGTAAATTACAAACCAAAAATAGAAGGAAAAAATATCCTAAATATGCCATCGCAACTTAATCCTTGAAGATGACGTCATTGGCCATACTCATCAACGGTCCAATCGCATCCGGCGGGAACTTCCTCGCGAACAGAAACGGGTCCCGCCTTTCCGTCACGGACCAGTCAGAGCCGTTGCCGCTCTCCTTCTCGTCACCGTACTTCGGCCTATCATTTCTCAGGGAGGTGATCAAATCGGGCCCCACCTCGGAGGCCTCATACGTGCGGGGGTGGCCATCGAATCTCCCGCGCCAGTCCACGTGCGTGAGGGTAGCGGGCACGCACCCGCCTGGATATCTCATGTTCAGGAGGGTAGGAAAGTAATTTTCCTCTGGGTAACACGTGTCCCAACGCTGGCACGGTAGCTTGAACTTGGACCAGAGCCGGTGGTCACCCACAACCGCCCTCGCGTGCTTCCGCTTCAGGATCCAGAACTGGGACCCGATCCGAAACTCCTCCAGCTTCACCTGCGGCAGCATCGCGTCCTCCCCACGCGCCGCCCACCTGTCGTACGCTCCAATCTCGTTGTCCAGAATCTCGATGAAGCTCTTCTTCGATCGGGCGAGGGTTTGGTACGTGAAGTTGAAGGACCGGATGGGGATGCAAGAAGGAGAGAGAAGCGCGAACATGGAGTTCTTGGGATCGTCGAGGAGCGCGTGGGCGAGCAAACGACGAGTCGCGGAGATGAGAGTGGAGGTGAATCGCTGGGCGGGTCGGGAGGGGATTACCCGGTGGGCGAAGACGCCAGAAAACGGCGGGTCGTAGGGGAATCTCGGGTCGGCGTGGACGTAGATAGAGAAATGGGTTTTGGGGGTTTGGTTGAAGAAGCGTTCCCAGAGAGGGGAGAAGGGGAGAGGGGTGGTGGTGAGGAAGAGGAAGGCGATTTTGGGGCGATCGGAGCGGGGCGGGCGGGAGTTGACACGCGCGGCGAGGCGGAAGAGCGAGTCGTCATCTAATGGGAGGGATTTTGGCGGTGAAATTAGGTTGATTTTTTGGTAGGTTTTGGTGGGTTTTGGGGATTGGGAGATTTGGGTGGGGATGGTGGTGGCGGTTGGGCTTCTGATGGTGAAGATTATGGTGAGAGGCAAACAGAGAAGAACGGCGCAGATGAGAGAAAATGGCGTTGGGGAGAGCATGGTTTTGTGGTTGAGAGAGAGAGAGAGAGAGAGACGGTGACTGGGATTTTTAGTGGAAAATGGAGAGTGAGATTTGGTGGAAGAAGATGAAGAGCATGGTGATTGACGGCGGGGATAAGATTGATGCCAACCTAAAAGCGCTTTTTATTTTTTAATCACTTTTTAACTTATTTTAAAAATAATTTGTTATCTTTTGTTTGGAGGATATATAGGGGATTTAATGATAAATAACCTGGTTTATGTGTGAATAATTCAGTTTGTAAACTAAAAGTTTGTACTCAAGTTGTTCTATTCTCCCTCCCTATTTTCGCGTGCTAAAAAAAACTGCAAACGCGGGTTAGGAAAGTTGGTAGGGAAGTGATAGCGTCTTCTTTTTTAATTTTTCTAGAATGACTGTGTCTTCTTGCACCTAAGAACTACCGGAACTACTCCAATGGCTTAGGTGGGCTGTAGCACAGTGAAGTTTTTTTGGTTTGGGTTGTATTTATTAATTTTGATGACATATGGGGTATATTGTCTTTGCGCTGTTGTGTAGGTGGGTCCTACTTATGCTCAAGTTCGGACTGACACGTCATCATCTGAGAAATCAGATCCGTTGGATTTTCACGATGTAGTACATCAGATCAAAAATGGACTGGGGGTGGATAATTTATATACAAGCTTTGTTGGATATCATGTAGATGCACACGTGGCAGCAGTAGCGAAGCCACCTAAGGACCAGGGTGGGCCCAGGCCCTCACTTATATTTTTACTTATATGTGTTGCTATATGTTTGCTTCTTGGAGTAAAAACTCAATTTTTTTTTTCTCATTCTCTTCCTCTTTTGATTAACTTAAGCTTTATAAATTTCACTTTCTCCTATTTTACATGTCTAAGTAGGGCATCTTAATATTGGGATTTATGAACATTTTTTGTATTTCTTCTTTCTGTTGAAGTATAAATTATTAAATTTTGAGTCTTTAATAGTGTAGATGATGAGATTAATATTCAACCATGTTAAATATGATATTCAAGACAATTATGATTGTAATAAATAGATAAATTATTAATCAATATGAAATGATATTATATTATTAACTTATTAACCCGGTTAGCGCTTGAGGGCTCCTATTCGAATTATTTTTAAAATTTTTGTGAATGGCCCCCTTTAATGTGAAATCCTAGCTCCGCCACTGCATGGCAGGCATGCAGATGAGGTGGGCCTCCTCTCGTAAGTCTCTACTTTGTGGGTCCTCACAGTGATATTTGGAATTGGAGGTTTGGTGGGGGCAGAAAAGGACGCAACTTTTTCGACTTTCAAGTTCTGATACAAAAAATTGTCATTCTACTTGAAACTTAAGGACTTGTGTGTGTGGTGTCCAGTATTGGATTTGGACTTTGGAGAGAGAACAAAATTAGCAAACTCGGATCCCAACACCGGGACTCCGGCCCAAAATCAGGTTTCGGATTTGTACTCTACTTTATCTATCTTAAGGGACTCGAATCCAAAATTAATTGACAATGATGAAAAAAAATCCGTATCATATGTTTTGTAATGCGAAAGCTTCACTTTTCCGAGAAGATATTTTCGATGTGCTTGGACCTCGAATTCCAACCCTAAATCTAAAATTATAAAAATTTATTGAATACGATCAACATAAAATGAAGATTAATTTTTACTAAATCAAATGATCTTTTGCGAATAATGCATGATGGATGGCATGTATGACACATGTTTCCTCATAAAACCAAAAATATGGTACAACTACAACATACTTTCCGGCTAATAAATTTGCATGTGTTTCCTTCAATAAACGCTTAAGTATTTGATTTAAGCCAAGAGTTTGATGAGATATTGTCCCAAAGCGACAAAGGGAAGAATCACATCACAATTAAGTTGACTTAGCAAGTACCTTTTTTCGTATTTGTCATCACATTTAGATTTCTAGAATACTACCACATAGGTGCTCACACGTGGATGATTTCCGGCTGTTGACACTCGTTATTGTGGATGCATGTAAAATTATCGTCAATTGGTAAGCGAGTGATTGTCATGAAACAATGTTATTGAGATTTTAGAGAATAGATTTTAAACCCTAAATTGTAGATTTTAGACTAAATTATATATATTTTTAAATTTGGTCTTTGGGTCAAATAATTTGTGTAAATTGTACACATGATCAGTTGTAGAGTACAGTTGGTTTCTGAGTTGGGAAGCCATGTATTTAACAGTGTGTGTGAGGTTGGGGTTGCTTAAAGGTGACCGACAGTGACAAATATCATCAGAACTCTGAACTCTCTCCCCCACACCATTCCATGAACACATGAATACATGAATTATCAATGTTCTGGTCAGAAGAGAGGGAGAGAGCCAAAAAACAAAAGCAATTAAAAAAGAGAGAGGGACTCCTGGGGTTAGGGGAAGCAGGCATGTGGATGAGTGGGGGACACACCAAACTCATCAATTGAAACCCTTTGAAATTATTGAGTTTCTGACATTCAAAAAACCAATAAATAAAAAAAGCATAGCAAACAAACACACACCCGACCCAGTTGCCTCTCTCTCTCTCTCTCTCTCTCTCTCTCTCTTCTACTGCTCACTTGAAATCTTGGTGGAACTGCTGCATTTTGGGTCAGTGTCTTGAAAAGAAAAGTCTTTGAGGGAGTCACAGTGAAGAAGAAAGAAAGCACAGACAGAAGCTGCCTCAAGTTCACAACTTTTTTCATTAGAGCCCAATTGGAGTTAAAGAAGTTTGCTTCTCTCTCTCTCTCTCTCTCTCTCTCTCTCTCTCTCTCTGTGAATTGGTGAGGATGCCAAGATCAGGCCCAAGACCATATGAGTGTGTTAGAAGAGCTTGGCATAGTGAGAGACACCAACCCATGAGAGGTTCTCTCATTAAAGAAATTTTCAGGTTCCCCACTCTCATCTCAACTCTAAATTTGCATGTCTATTTTTGCTTTTTGTATTTTTTGTTTTTTGGGTTTTGGGTGGGTTTTGAAATGTTGAACTTTACATTTGTGCATATGTCTATTTGTCTCTAAATAGTAATCACTTATGTGTTTTGCTCAGGGTTGTGAATGAGATCCATAGCTCAGCTACCAGGAAGAACAAAGAATGGCAAGATAAGCTCCCTATTGTTGTCTTGAAAGCAGAAGAAATTATGTACTCCAAAGCAAATTCTGAGGTAGTCTTTTACTCTTTTCCTGCTCTTATCTCAACCAAAATTGCTTACCCTTATTCTAGATGCTAATGAGTATTGATTTTAAGAATTCAATTTTGCCTTTTCTATTTTCTACATTTTTTAGTAGCAGAACAGAGCTGCGGTGTATATTGCTGAAGTTTTACTTATTCGGCTCTTGTAAAGTTTTGTGCTTTGGAACTCTGTTCTTTTATAGGCTGAATACATGGACCTTAAAACCCTTTGGGACCGAACAAATGATGCTATTAACACGATAATTCGGCGTGATGAGGGTACTGAAACTGGAGACTTTCTTCAGCCTTGTATTGAAGGTAGCTAAAACAGTTTTGACTTCACTTTTTTCTGGTTCAATCTGTTTGCAAATTTGGGCCAGAATCAGTCTCTGGATATCTGCATCTGTGTTTTCATCATTGTTAATAAAATTTTGGATGAGACATAAATTCTTGATATTGTTTAGTATTTTCTTGGTTGTTATCCATGTATAAGACTACTAATTTTAATTGTACATTTTCTTTCTGTGTTAACTCTTAATTTTTCATATAACAACCCAGCTGCTCTCAATTTGGGGTGCATACCAAGAAGAACTTCGAGGAGTCAACGACATACTAATCCACGGTGTTATCTGATTCCCATCACTTCCGATGTCCCTAGCATTTCTCCTAGCGTAGTAGAGAATGCTAGTCAGAGGGATTACACATCCAATTCACAGTTTAGGCCTCATTGTCCAAATTTTGTGAAACCCAAAAGTATGACAACCCATCTTGGCTTTGAATCTTCTAGATTCCCTGTTGTCCAAAATAATGACTGCACTACTATGAAATTCAGCATTGCTTCCGAAAATATTCCTCCTTCGGGTTATGACCAATTCTCCCCTAGGGAAAGTAAGGCAACATCTAACTTTTCTTCATACCCTCTGCACTATGCAAATTTTCCTCAGTTTGAAGAACTCAAGCCTGGTTTTCTTATCCTTCCTAAACCAGTTTCTGACCCAATAGAACCTGCCAAGATGGGAGTTATTTCCAATTTGCTCTGTAATGGAGATAAATCAAATGACAATACACAAACAGATACCAGGGACAACACCGAGAACCCATGTACGGTTGGGTGTGATTTGTCTCTGCGGTTAGGCCCACTGTCTACTCAATACTCAATCGGTGAAAACAGCCAGCCTGAAGAGGTCAAAGATGTTGATGCTCAGGAAGGGACCATGTGCAGTGATCAGTCACAACCACAATTCGATAGACGACCCTCTTTCATTGGTAAGGGTAATGAATATGGCCCAAGAGACTCGTATTCAAGTAGGTTGAATTTTGAAGGTGAATATGTGAATGTACAAGCGACAATGAGAAAGCGAAAGGCAGCTTTCAATCACCCAACAGGGGATACCAAATTTTATAGGCAGCCAGAGCTTCCTTTTAGTCACTTGACTGGAAGTATGAGAAATGGAGGTTTGTAGACTGACTCCTGCTTTAGTAAAGTTAGTTGCTTCGAGATCTTGATGTCGGCTTAGTGATTATGTACTGCCAAAAGCTTCTTTTTGCAATCTTGATGTACGTCCTAGCTACAATTACATGGTAATGAACTGAGCTGCTCTTGCAGTGTTGTAAGACATGAAATGTAAATAGTGAATCTGAGATTAGATTAGATGAGGGAATGGACTTCGGATCTGCAATGTAGAAATGGTGATATGTCACCCATGATGCTTTCTAGAACCTAGAACTTCATGTAGTTATGGTATTAACTTTAATTTTGACTTGTGGAAGATTCTGGTTTGCAGTTACGCATTCTCTCAAACTGGCTTGAACTTGTTCAAATTTGTGTAAAGATTGAGTTTGATTAGATTGGCCTTGTGATGGTGTGGCTAAGAGATTCATAGGATAGGTGATAGGATTATTCTTTTCTGGTTGTGTTTGGATATTATTAGGTATATGGGAAAAAGGGAGGACATTCCACACAAACACAAACCTAAACTTTACTGTTTAAAGAATACTC
Organism: Prunus avium; assembly: GCF_965620075.1. Taxonomy (NCBI): domain Eukaryota; kingdom Viridiplantae; phylum Streptophyta; class Magnoliopsida; order Rosales; family Rosaceae; genus Prunus; species Prunus avium. The sequence continues at coordinate 54,044,427 of NC_142284.1, read as the reverse complement.
TTTGATTCATTAGTGGTAACAGATAAGGTTATGGTCCTTATGGGCCCGCCTTTATACAGGTCTATTATAGAAGTTGGGGGAAATTTTAGTAAGAAAGAACTCGATGGAGATTTTTGTTTGTGTGAGTGGGGGACAAGGAGTATGTCACTTTAATACACACAATTATCTCGAGCCATTATGCTTTTGTGGTTGCGGTCTCTCTGAACCCCCTTTTTTTCTTGTTTGATTAACAAACAAGGCAAAAGAAAAGTATATGTTTTAATGAATGACTGGATGGGGCTCTTTGTTTGCAACTTGGTACAAATGGTGATAAATTGTGAAGGCCATCTGTGGGGTCAAAACAAATGCTCATCTTTCTTTGTTTCAGCATATCCTCTAACTTGGAACATTTTTCTTTTCTTTTGTTAGAGTTATTTTTCATTTTGGTTATGTGACCTATAGATATATAGTCGACTTTAAAATCTCATTAAAATATCTATCTAGTCTCAAGAGTATCAGAAAATGTTAAGGAATAAAACCCTTCTATACAATTCTGGTGCTTGATTTCTATGCACTCTCTTCACCTGAGAAGAGAGAGTAAGTGGAAGAAGTTGCAGAAGACAAAGTGGAAGAAGAGGAGGTGTAGTGGAACTCGATCTGCAAACGCTGGTGGAGAGGTAAAGTAGAAACTGTCCCCTTTTTCTCTTCCTCCTCAAGCTCCCCAAGTGGTATGGCAGCAAGAAATCTTTTAATGAACTGTCGGCAACACTCTTTTCCACTGCAAATTTCTTCTAGGCTTTCCTCCTTGTTACTCTCAGACCCTGCAATGTCCTCTGAGCCAGCCTCTGCTTTCTCTGCTTTCCCATACATGACGCTCGAATCGTCGAATTTTAGTATGTATGCCTGGTTACACCCCTCAAACAGCCTCTCACCCAAAGAATCCATGATATAGTAAGCATCAGCTTCAACCTTCAGCACAAAAAAATGGTCGTTCCAGCTCACTATGTATATCCTTGGTTTGTCTAACATGGTGTTTCTATTGATCTCATCCCATATCTCGTCGAACGACATGAGTCCCTTCAAGCACTTGAACTTCTCAGGGCTGAAGAATCCGATGAAAGACTTGTCAGGCAAAACGTCGAGAGGTCTAACATCAGCTTCCAAAACTGTTTCCAGGTCGAAGTGTTTGTTGGGAAATAAGTTTATGTAAGTTTCGTTGCTGCAGAGTTTTTGCCACTCTGTGGAACCTTCTGTTATGAGGCTGTCGAATTTGGATCTTGTAGGCATCGAGTCTTGGTTTGAATGCAGCCAGTGGGCGATGACTGCAACTAGTGCCGTGCAGGCACTCTCTCCGGCCGCCTTTTCGCTCCGTTGATCGAAAGAAGCAAAGAACACATTGGTTTTGAGCTTTGCCAGCCCATCTCTGCTGAATACTTCCTTTAATTCCCATCTACTCGTGATGCAATCTCCATGTTGGTGGTTTGAAGAATATTCAACAGTAGTATCTGATTTCTGGAGAAAAAGAAAATCCACATGCATGAGCATCATTTGGGAACATCCTTTTGTCTCATAAAGAATTATGGTAAGAAGCATTGATGTTTAGCAAAGCTTGAAGGATTCATATTTACTCATTACGTTTTTTTGTTTGGTCAATATATTTACTCATTATGTTGTTGACTACTTTTTAAATAGAGGTGACTTTATGTAAGTTGGTCTAACCTCTATTAAAACTACAATCACCAAAGTGATAGTAAATGGAGAAAAGCTTCAACATATACTTCCTTGTGACGTGACAGGTTATGTGGCAAATATCATCCAACTATTTTTAACTAAGATTTTTTAACACATGACATATTTTAACTGGACAACACATGTCATTCAACTTGTCACGTGACAGAAAAGTCTCTACCACAAAAATAATCATCGAGCAGATGTGGTCCAAATAGCAAGAATTCCATGTCATTGTCCTAACCCCAACTTTGAACTAATAAAAGGTTACATACCTGTATAGAATCTCCGAGATTGTTGTTAGCAGAAATTTGAAGTGCATTGGCCTTGCTAGTCTTCTTAACAAAGGGCTCCACTTCTCTTCTCCTTGGTGGTTTGCCACTCAACCACTTTCGCTTCCTCAAGAACCAACTCTTCTGGCCCGAGTCAAACTGAATCAAATAACTCGGGGACAATCCCAACTCGGGCTTTGAACTCAACTCTGCACTGACACCATTCGAGCTGAGTTCAATTTCTGGTGACGACCCTTCTGAGTCGGACAGGGATGACTGGTCCCAGTCACTATAAGTCATGACTCGGTCCCCATGACCCTTTCTCTCATTGTTGCTTGTCTTTCTAAACCTCCTAGCGTAGCTTACACCTCGAAGCAACCTGTCCTTGTCTGAATCGGCCGAGTCTTGACCGAGTCCTGCCGAGTCATGTGAGTTTCTGACCTCAGAAAAGCTTAGACAAACCTGCATAAGGCACCATCAATCAGACATTGAAAAGCCGTAAGCTTACAATGAAAAAAAAACGAGACCATTAATTTAATTACTACAAACTTGTCTTTTCTTTTTATTTGGGAGCTAAAGCTGAGACTTAGTAAAACTAAGATCCTATCAAGATTTGTTTACATTAACTAGTACATTGATCCCACCGTTCCACAACATGAACAATGAAAAAGGACTTGTATTTTAGCAGAATGCAATATTTTCACTACAATATTTTATAAAATTATTTTTATTTTTATTTAAAACAAATGATATTGGGGAGGGAACCCCATGTGCAGAGTAAGTAACTGCTCGTAACCACCGGAGTTACAAGTCCCTTGCCCTGAAAACATTCTGAATCATGAACACAAAAATTGAAGAAAATAAATATGCTGGGTATTAATATTATTGCCTAATTAGGATGAGAGTGACCTAACAAAAATTCTCTTTACCTTAAATGGGAAATAAAATAGCTAAGCATGGTCTTAATTTCCAATTAAAGCGGCTCATACAATTAATTTACAGTTGAGCAAATGCAGTGTACAGGTAAAAATGACACATGACCAAAAGCTGAAAACACCATAAATGATAAATCTTGTCTGTATCCTTAATTTGCCATTAATGTACTCTTGAAGCTAATTACCAAAAACAAACAAAAATGAGAAAGAAATTAATAGTAAATAAATAATGAACTTAATTACCAAAAGGGTAGCTTCTCTGGGGTTCATCCCTTCCATTTTCAAAGTGACAGAGAGCTTCCTCTGAATCTGAGACTCCATCTTCGAAGCCATTTCTGCTAAATTCAACGAAACCTTCCCCAGAACCACCATACTCTGTAATTTTGCACTCTCTCCCTAAAGTTCACATTTAAAAAATTATTATTATACTTTCAATTTCAAACATTCAACAATTACACAAAATGCTTAATCTTTAAAAATTAAAATTAAAAAAAAAAAACCATGAAGGATAAGAATTTAAACTTACATGTAACAAAGTGAGAGTCAAATCCCAGGGGCTAAAGGCACCACCTTGCTTCAACCCAAAACTACAGAGGCTCTGAAATTCATCATCCCATTCAACGACCTCATGACCTCTGCTCAGAAACCTATGGCTGGTGTAATTCTTCTGGTGCCGTGAAGATCTTCTGCCATAGAATGGAACCAGAGCTCCAGCCCCTCCAGCCTGAGACCCTTTCCATTTCACCTCAACCACCACACCAACCCTCTGCTTCTCATCCCCCACCACCTTTCCATTGTAGTCAAACCCTTCAAGCTTTAACTGGTTGACCTTGACATGGAACCTCTTTGTTCCCCCACGTGTCCATGGCGACCACTTCATCTTCTTCAATCCCTTTTTCCTTTTTCTGTGAAGAAACCAAAATGTGTTTGCAGAGGAAATTAATAAAAGAGAGGGGAGAGGAGGGTATTGGCTCTGTTTTTATTTGAATGTACCGAAAGGTCTTTTCTTTATTCGGTAGAAAATCAAAAAAGTGTGCAGAGAATTAATGGGGTTGAGAGAGGAAATGAATAAAACAGAGGGGAGATGATATTCTGAACAGTTGTAATGTATCGGAGGTCTTTCTTTATTGAGTCGTAAAAGAAGTGAGATGACAGCTATGGTTTTCTAAAGCTTTTTGTATGCATGGCCAAGTCTCTATGCGAAAGGAAAGTCCAGCGCCTCCAAACGCCCGTGTTTAATGTAACTCCGTGTGCGCTCGCCATTACTTTACACGTTTTCGGAGAGAAGAGAACACACCATTTTCGGGACATGCACGTGACTGTCACGTGAGTTGACATTATCTGGCAACTGTTTGTTGGTTGGTTGGGTTTTAGGTGCGTACATACAGTACGCAGGGGATTGGAGCTTGGGTGTTGACGCGTCAACGCGGACACGCGGACAGCTTGCACACGTGGATTTTTTGTTGGATAAGTTAGATTAGATGGAGGAGTTTGGAGGAATGGATTTAAGCGTGTACTGCGTCAATGGGCCAATGGCATTGCGTAGAATGAACGACTTTCTAAGAAGAGGGTTTGCTATTGGCTTATCTATTCTTTTGTTTATGTCATTCTAAGATTTTAGACCATATTGTACTTTCAGATGTGACGGGGCAACATCTGCGTGGATGACGGGGCAGCGATTTGGTACCCATCAAGTGGACTTTAGCCCAGGGCTAATTTGAACAAGAAAAAAATTAGTGTTAGTTTTACCTAAGCCCAATTAAAAAAAGCCAACCCCAACTGTGAGATTTCATCTCTACAGCTACTTACACACAACAAAAACGAAACAATGCCATGCATAGATGTAAAATGGGTTGATAGATTTCAGACCAATTAACCTCATAAAATGGGTCGATTTAAAGTATACAAATTATGGCCCAAATTAGATCCTTGTTTTTTGGGTAAATATCATGAGGTGTTCCCACATCTAAAGGGTGAAATTAATCCTCTTTCGGGGTTCGGCTTGTTTCTGGCCACAAAGTGCTTCTAACGGGTTTCGAACCCCTGCCATTAAAGCATCAGGCAACTCGCTAGCTAGAGGTGACAGTTTACCAACCGCACCACACCTTGTAGTTAGATCATTTTTGCTTCTTCTCTTTTTCCCTTTAATATTTATTTCTCTCTTTTGAGGCATTGCTCATGGAAGTGCATCACCAAATCATCATGCCTAGATCACTTCTTATTGTACTAGGTTTGACATTGCAAATGTAAATGGAAACATAGACCTGACAATTAAATAATAAATACATAAAAATTAGTGAAAGATTGGCTCTATTAGAGATCAGCTGTCCAATCACATAAAGATGAGCTGAGATTTCATCCTCCAAAGTCCATGAGTTGCTTTCGGCACTTCACTTAAATATTAATGGCTGCATGCATTGTCATACCAACTTCAACTCCACTAAATGCCTGAGGCTCTACAAATAAGCTGTGTAGTAGTTTGGATCAATTGATCTTTCAAAAAACGTCATGAGTCGAGTACTTTAGTTAGCATCCGTACAGTATGTATGAGTTTAATATTATCGCCTCTCTAAATAAAAAAAGTTCTCAACCATAAAATTAAAATAAAATAAAATAAAATAGTAAGTGGGCTTAAGCTGGGCTTGAGGGAACAGCCATTTTCATTTGGGCCAGCTATGTTTTCTTCCCCCGATTTATTAGGGAGTGCCCTTTTTTTTTTTTTTTTAAGGGTAGGAATATTGATAATCGACCAAAGGAAATATTCTAACTTATGTGTTGAGTGTCTCTAGACACTCAACTTCATAACTGACTTAGGTATCTCGACACAATTTTGGGTATCAATAGAATCACCATATTCAAAATATCAAGGGTGTACTATACATCTTCGACATAGACAAGAAAGTCTTAATATGTAATTGATTGCATACTCTTTTGTGTTTACAAATACACTCTGTCACGTGATGATGTAGACATAAAAAAAGATGTAATCGGGTGTATATAAAATTTTATCGACAACCAAGGTCAATAACATGAACCACCCCACTATACAATAATACAACCATGAATGGATTTTTGACATTGAGAGTTTAGCAAAGCTCAACCTTCCACTTTGTTGAAATTGAGAAGGTTTGTATATTACCTAATGCATATTTTATGTGCAACTAATGTGCAAGTTGATGTGTGTTTTTTTCAAATTTGCAAGTTAATATATTTCTACCGAGCAATGTGAAACCCTTTTGTGTTGTGCCTAACACCACGTTTCTCCATATATTATTGATACCACTTTCAAAGTCATATCTATGTTTTTCTCCTTAAACCTTTTTCTTTAACTATTATTAATGTTTTGTTTTGACTTTAATCTCCTAATTAAGAGCTATCTCACTTATCATTGTGTTATTGGTCGGAAATAGTAAAAAGTGTCATCCCAATTGCATGAGAATTTCTCAACATAATTAGGGGTTATATGATATCATTTTCACACCATTTTGACTGATGTGGTCAATATTGTTAAATAATTTACAAATAGTTCTTCCATGATTATAGAGGCGTGGAAATTTTGAATAGACTTTTTACAGCAAGAAGAAGAAGAATTACTAATCATATATATATATATATATGTTACTGTTGATAGTTTGACAGCAAGAGAAAATTACTTGTCTATGATTGAATGACTTGTGAGAAGGTGATGTTTTGTTTTAATTTGAATTGTTTGTGGCCCTACGTAAAACAGTATATAAACTACAACGGGCCATGATGCTTGTGAATTGCGCTCTCAAAATTTGGAAAGAAGAAAAAAAAAACGTAAATTAGACCTCTTTGGAGTTTTTAAATCAAACATAATAGCTATTTTTCTTTTTCTTAAAAAAAAAAAAAATATGATTGAGACTTTGAGCATGATCACTGCTAATTCATGAATAATTAAGCTTCTAGAAGAACTCCAAAATATGCTAATGATCACATGTTGGGATCTCCAAAATAAACATATATATATATACAAAAAGGCATAGTTGATTCACCAAGATATATGTAGTTGGTGTCATTAATTCATTATAAATATTAATATGATTTTACAGCATGTTTGTAATCACAAGTAAGATCTGGAAAATTAATGCCCAGACATGAGACATTATAATATTTAATCTAAATAATCTTATCTGAGAGTACCTTTGTTTCCAACGAATGCAAATGGGTGAGATATGAGCCCATGTGACCATCCCATCAAATTCTGATTGTTGTCCCTCTCATTAAAGAAGGGGAGACAATTTGAGGATGTTGTTTGGGAGAAAAGAAAAGAAAAAGTTTATGTTCTTGTGGAATACAGAGATATCAAAACAACGGAATGAGATCAGGTAAATGGAGAATGCACCAAAGGAAATGCAGCCACTATCTTATGTGGGTTAAAGCGAATACAATACCAAAAGAATAAAAAGGAGAGATATACCACCGGATCCAGAAGTACCAAGAAAACAAAAACATATAATGAACTAGTATTGGGAATCAGTTCCATTTCTTGGTCCATTTAAAAACAACCTTTGACGAATCCCGAGTTTATGCACAATTACCCGCATTTCATAAAATTTAGACCATCCAAATAATCCAATGCTTATGGTTAATGCCACATCACCTATAATAAATTTGTTTCCTTTTTATTAAACTTACGCTGTTTACCTGATCTTCCTCTCTCCTCTCAACTCAACTCCCGCACTCATCTTCTCTCTCATGTCTTCTACACCCCATTGCTTTTGTTGACAATACTTTTCTCATCTGTTCAGTATGAACGAATTTTGGCTAGTAATTCCTTTTTTTTTTTCTTTTTTTTTTCCATCAGTACATCATTGTGATTTGTGAAGAAAAAAAAGGCCTTTAATAGCTGCAATATACATCATTAACTTCTAAAGGAGGCAAAGGTGAAGCTTGAATTTGCTGCTCCTGCAGAAGCTGGAGAGAAGAATTATATCCTTTATTTCATATTTGGGATGTGATTCGGGATTAGGTTCTTCAATTGTGCAGATAAATATAAATATAAATATAAATTATATGTATCAGAATTTGAGCATCTTGTCTTGGTGTTCCAACTTAATTCTTCCACCTGTTTTTATGTCTTATATATACTTAACAAAACCAATACAAGCATAGCTGCATAGCTGCATAGCCAGCATATGCATATATAAATAAGTAAAACAAGTTCAACAGCACATGGTTTTGTTCCCACCGCCACACCAGCAGTACAGGCTGTCCAGCTTTGCTGCAATTACGGTTTCCTGTATAAAAAATTGTGGACTCGATTAGCCATTAGGTATCTACAAATGGATAATGAGTAAAATTATTAGAGAGATGAATCTACGTAATAAAAACGAATTTAGGGTTTACTTGTATTGTTGAAAGTTATCTAATGAGATTTGATTAAAAATCACGTAAGTACTTGACGATGCAACTTGAGGACTTGCATATTAGTCATTATGTTGTATATAGATGAATTCCTATTTGCTCTAATCGTCACTAGACGAGTTATCAAGTTAAGCCCTCAACTTATATCCTCAGACCATATGATCATCCATATATGCATCTAATTTGTGACTAAACTCTATGTTAAAGGGAATTTAAACTCGTCAGGTGTAACAAGACAGACACACTATTTCTGATTAATCGATCTGATCCATAACTACGTATATATGAATATAGTTTGATAGTCATGATGTGTAAAAATCTTCAAACTAAATCTTCAACTTAGGTCATCTTTGAATGCTAACACATATACTATACAATTTGGGTAAGGATCACGGGCTCAATTTAGGTCATCTTTTTCTTTTCCTTTGTTGTTTTTGTATTTGGGAAAAAAAGGGTTGTGATACCTTGGCCATTTAAATTTTTGTTTATGATCAAAACATTGTATCTTGATGTTCCACTTGGCATAAAGTAATGCTTCCACTTGGATTGGATATACAAAGAAGAAGTTTTTAGGACCCACCATTGAAATTGAAATTGCTTCAAGTTAAACATCCTGCCTGCCCTAACGGGCAACGAGTCCATTGGCCAGAAACCTTGACCAAATTCGCCTAAGTCCAACTAGGCATTAAATTATCCAACTTTTGCATTCAAGTTGAACTGCAGAAGACTCATCTACCATACGTCATTATGAAAAAATCCCAAAAAGATCCCAACTCTCCATCACCACCACCACCACCAGTATTTTCATGTCTATCTAAATAATAACTAAATAAATAAATAAAGTTCTTACTTAAATAAAAGAAAAATATTTGAAGGTTGAACCACCACCCTTTCTAATTATGTCTTGCATTTCCAGAAGTTGAACAACAACCAAAATAAAATCCAAAATATATCCCTTTTACACAATTGGGAATATTTTATAGGATACAATACATCAAAACCTGAAGAATTTAAACATCGCAAATTACACTCCATACAGAATCAAATTTTCGGTTAAACCCTCTTTTTCTTCAAATTATTAATTTTTTAATTCACACTGAGTTGACGCTCTAGTTTAAGAGGAGAAAATTTAAAGTTGAAGTATAAAAAAAGGGACATATTACTATAACCAACCGACCTAACTCTCATTTTACGCGGTGTCTCTCAACTCTAGATTGAACACATATAACCAGGTAATAATTTACATTTTAAATTCTTTTTTTTTCTTTTATTTACCCATCCTCTCTTTAGTCTTATAAATTGTTGTAAGTGCTTGATGCAAGAGGAGTGGATCTGTTCTATTCAGCATGTGTTTCGTGAGCAGAATGGTGCTGCTGATGCTTTTTCTTGGTGATATTATGGATGCATGTTAGGGGTGTAGCTAGGCCCCCTTTGGTTTCTGCTTAGTTTGTTTTGTTTGTGACTTTAGCCCTCCTCTGTACCGAAAAAAATATATATAAAAAGAGAGAAAAGGAAGAAGGCGGCTTCTGTAGTAGACATGGGAAATGGGAGAGGGCAAATTGGAAATGAATTAAATAAGGGTTTCTAATGAATTAAACAATTAATTATTGGATCTGTCAATCAACAAAAAGACCTTCTCTTTTGACAGTTTCTCAACCACATTTTAAAAAGAAACAAAGCCTTACCTCAGATCTCTCAAACTTGTGACAGAAGCAGAGAAACAGATTAAGGAAAAAGCCAGAGACCCATGCCGCAAATCCACTACTTGTTTCTGCTACCTCTGTTTCACACCTTCAAAATGAGGAGGTGAGAGCTACCTCTCTCTCTCTCTCTCTCTCTCTCTCTCTCTCTCTCTCTCTCTCTCTCTCTGTGGTTCTGTCCTATTCGTCTAAATACTTCATTAATTGATGTACATGAGACTCTGCTTCTGTATCTGATTCTCTTCACATAATCTGTTTCTCTGCTCACATGCTTTCGTTTCATGGCCAAATGAGAATTACCCTTTGATTATAACGGATAGTTTTCCTCTTTTCTGGCACAAAGTTCGTTTCCTTCTCATTTCATGGCTGAATGGATAATTGCCCATCAATTGACATTGTCAAGTCTCTTACTTTCACACCTTAAGTTCACACCTCAGCTGGGTTTTTGTCAAATTTTGTGTTTTTTTTATGTCCTGAAGCTAGAATTGTCTGAAAATTGCAGCCACCGAGCTTAGCTATGAAAATTTTAGATCTTCTTGCTGTATTCAATGCATTAAAGTAAGACTTAGGGGGCAGTTGGTAGATAAGAAAAGTGTGAATGGAAAATCCATGCTTAAACTGCTGAAGGACTTTCCTCCTATTCACATATGTGTTTTCATCTTGATCCATCCGGGTCAAAGTTCTCTTCTTTGCACCGGCTAGCCAGTTCACTTCAACTCCTGGTACCTCTCACCTCTCTCTCAATTGCAGACAGTTGAAAGTCATTATTTTCTTCTTCACATCCTTGTTTCCTTTATGATTCTTTCTATTGTAAATATGTCTCGTCTCTTCTTTGGTTAGCTGTATTGTTCTTCCGCAGTCGTTTGGTTTTCGAAATCTTGGATAAGTACTGGTTCTTATAGTAGCCATGGGGAATTGGCACTTCTCTCATTTCATGGGATTCATATTTTTGTCTGCTTTTCTCTCTTCCAAAACATGCCTGGCTAGTGTTCGAAAATTTGGCAAGATTACTCCGCCTTTCCAAGGGTCTCAGATGGATTGGATTGATAATAACGGGCTGTTTCTATTATCTAACAGTTCTGAATTTGGTTTTGGCTTCGCTACTACCCAAGATGTCACATTGTTTCTGTTAGTTATTGTCCATATGGACAGTTCGACAGTTGTCTGGACTGCAAATAGGGGGTCCCCGGTTTCAAATTCTGATAAATTTGAGTTCGATGATAAGGGCGGTGTGTTCTTGCAGAAAGATGGAAGTGTGATTTGGTCTGTGGATACTGGTGGTAAAAGTATTTCTGCAATCGAATTGCAGGACTCAGGAAATTTGGTTTTGCTTGGAGATGGCAGTGGGGTAGTTTGGCAAAGTTTTAGCCATCCAACTGATACCCTATTATGGAACCAGGATTTTCTTGATGGAATGAAACTTGTAAGCAATCCTAGCTCCAACAACTTGAGCTATGGTCTTGAAATCAAGTCCGGGGACGTGATTCTTTCTTCAGGTTTCCAAACACCACAGCCTTATTGGTCTATGGCTAAAGAAAACCGTAAAACTATTAACAAAGACGGTGGGGTGGTCACTTCAGCATCTATCAGTGAAAATTCATGGAAGTTCTATGATCGAACCAAAGCGTTGTTGTGGCAATTTATTTTCTCGACTGATACTGATGTAAATGCCACATGGATTGCGGTGTTAGGAAGTGATGGATTTATCACTTTTAACAATCTTCAGAATGGAGGGTCAAGTGGTCCTTCAGGAACAAAAATACCAAGCGATCCTTGCAGCACCCCGGAACCTTGTGATGCATATTTTGAATGTTACAGTGACAACAAGTGCCAGTGCCCTTCAGGTCTCAGCTCCCGTCCAAATTGCAAGGCGGGGATTGTCTCCTCATGTGATAGTTCAAAGGGTTCTACAGAACTTGTAAATGCCGGGAATGGGCTCTATTATTTTGCACTGGGATTCCTTCCACCCTCTTCAAAAACTGATTTGAACAGTTGCCAAACGTCTTGCCTTGGCAACTGTTCATGTGTTGCTTTGTTCTTCCAAAACAGTACAAGAGATTGCTTTTTGTTTGACAGGATAGGTAGCTTCCAAAATTCAGACAAGGGATCTAGCTTTGTTTCTTACATTAAGGTCTTGAAAGATGGAGGCAGTGGTACTGGGGCGAGCAGCAGCAACAAGAAACGCTTCCCGTATATTGTGGTCATAGCCGTCTCGACAATACTTGTTATTTGTGGCTTACTTTATGCTGGATATCGATACTACAGGAGGAAGAGAAAATCCCCAGAATCTCCTGTTGAGACTTCAGAAGAGGACAATTTCTTTGAAAATTTGACTGGGATGCCCATCCGTTTCAGTTACAAAGATCTTCAAACTGCAACTGATAACTTCTCGGTGAAGCTTGGGCAAGGAGGTTTTGGCTCAGTTTACCAAGGCATTCTCCCAGATGGAACTCGAGTGGCTGTGAAGAAATTGGAAGGCATTGGTCAGGGAAAGAAAGAGTTTCGAGCTGAAGTTAGCATCATTGGCAGTATCCATCACCTGCACTTGGTCCGGCTCAGGGGCTTCTGTGCAGAAGCAAGCTATCGACTTCTTGTTTATGATTTCATGGCAAATGGATCTCTGGATAAATGGATCTTCAAGAAAAACAATGGAGAATTCCTGTTGGATTGGGAGACAAGATTCAATATAGCATTGGGTACGGCTAAAGGACTAGCTTATCTCCACGAAGATTGCGATTCGAAGATTGTTCACTGTGACATAAAGCCTGAAAACGTTCTGCTTGACAATAATTACCTTGCCAAAGTCTCAGATTTTGGTTTGGCAAAGCTAATGACCAGGGAGCAGAGCCATGTTTTCACAACACTAAGAGGAACTCGAGGGTACCTTGCACCAGAGTGGATCACCAACTATGCCATATCAGAGAAGAGTGATGTGTATAGCTATGGAATGCTGCTGCTAGAGATCGTCGGTGGGAGAAAAAACTACGACCCGACAGAGACTTCTGAAAAATCGCATTTTCCATCGTATGCCTTCAAGATGTTGGAAGAAGGCAAACTGAAGGACATCCTTGATAGGAGGCTAGGGAACGATGAAGCGGATGAGAGGGTACACACAGCCATTAAGGTTGCTCTGTGGTGCATACAAGAAGATATGTCTTCGAGGCCATCAATGACCAAGGTTGTCCAAATGCTTGAAGGCCTCTTTCCTGTTCCTCAGCCTCCAGCTGCCAACTCGATGGGTTCTCGCCTTTTTTCGAATTTCTTCAAATCGAGCAGCGAGGAGGGAACTTCCTCAGGACCATCCGACTGCAACAGTGATGCCTACCTTTCTGCAGTGCGCCTTTCGGGCCCAAGATAACATTTACTCAAGATGAGAGACGATCCTGAGGCACTAACGGGTGTTGGCTAAACCATGTATACATTGCTCATCTCCCATATTTCTGTATATTTCTACCGTTACTCAAATTTTGTAACATTAGCCATTACTTTCTAAGCTTAATCACTTTCCTGTTTCTTAGCTCCTGTTTTTCTTCTGTAAATAAAGCGTTCGATATAGTTTAGTGTTGCAAAATAAAGAGATATTACAAAGCTTGCAATCCCCATTCATCTTTCAAGATGCTCAAGTTAAAGGTGCATGTTTTAAGACCCAAAACAACCTCTCTTTAAAAAAAAAACACCCAAAACAACGTACTCAGAAACAAAGGTTGGCTTTTAAAGAATCTAATGCTTTGTGGTGTTTAAGAGTACATTGATCCCCTGGACTCGACCGCAGGGGATGAGGTCCCTTTCCAACATAAAAATCTCTCTTCTTCAAAAGCGCACAAACCCATTTCTTAACTACCTCCACCGTCCGTTACAGATGGCATCAACTATCTCCCCCGTCTCCCTTATCTCCTCCACTACATCTTCCTCCACATTCCCATTAAAATTCAATTTTCCCGCCAAATCCCCCTCAACGGTCAATTTTCGCGCCAACCCTCTCACCGCCGCCAACGCCGCCGCTTCAGGTAAAAGCAACCAAAACCCTAATGAAACACGGATTAGATTAGGTGTTGACTGTGTTGGGTTGCTTAGAACAATGGAAGGAAGCTGAATTGTACTATTTGATGCACCAATTATTTAAAATCACAGGAAAAGATCGCGTCTTGGGAAGAAGAGGACTGGTATTTACACTTACAACCACACTGCCATTGCTTCTTCCTTTCTCTGAATGCATAGAGGCCTTTGCTGCGAAGGCGGTAGAGTGAGTTAAACAAAATCTTCAATCTTTTCAATTTTGTGGGTATTAATATGTGTAAAGTAATTACTGGGTTTTTTCTGTGACATTTGAAAGGTCGGATATAAGTGAATATGAGCTTGTGAAGGAGGAAATTAGGAAGGTGGTGACCAAGGGTAAGGCTGCTGGTGTGCTTCGTTTGGTGTTTCATGATGCAGGGACCTTTCAAGTTGATGAGAATTCAGGTATCTATATTTGTATGCATTAGCCATTGCTTTTATTCATTTTCATGGCCGCATTGGCCTTTCCAATTGAAGCAATATCAACTGGAATTGGGATTCATATACGAATGGTTCAGATTTGTTGCATTGCACAATCAATTGCCAACCACTGACATGTGTTCCTTTGAAATATAGATATTGTCTGAAGTTCATTCATGTTGTTATTGCAGGTGGTATGAATGGTTCTGTCATTTACGAACTTGATAGACCAGAAAATAAAGGTCTTAAAAGTCCTTTCAAGGCATGCCCTCTCTCTCTCTTATATGTTTATCTGTTCTTTGGTTTCCATCGAATTCCCAATTTCTTAATTTGTTGAACAAAGATATCGATTAAATAAAAGTCATTTAAACGATGTTCTACCAGCTAACTTCTCAGTGGATTAAATTGTTGGTTAGATTCTAGAGAAAGCAAAGAGTGAGGTGGATACAGTACAACCAGGTTTCTATCTTCTGAAATACTGTTTGACTAGGTTTCTGTATTAATGGTTGTTTTAGTGCTGTGCTAACTTTTGGATGTTTCCAAAATTAGTGTCTTGGGCAGACATGATTTCTGTGGCTGGAGCTGAAGCAGTTTCAATATGTGGAGGTCCAACAATCCAAGTTTCGTTGGGCAGACTAGATTCAAAGTAAGTTGCATCAATGGAAAAACAACCTCATGCTTGAATCCTCAATATTTCAGTTGCCAAGTATTATTAATGCCACTAGAAATACTATAAAGAACAAGAAAAAAGTAGAGTTAGTGGAAAGAAAACTCTAAGTCTTGTTTCTCTGCAGCATTAATATGGAGCATCAATCTAATCCTACCGAAAATTGATAATTCCAATTTTTAGAAATGACATTGTGAATAGCTACTTATCTCATTCTCTCGTCTTTTTGTTTTAGGGAGCCTGATCCTGAAGGAAAACTTCCTGCAGAATCTCTGGATGCCTTTGCTCTGAGGCAAAGCTTTCAAACAAAAGGCTTTTCGTGAGTTCATATATGCTAAAAGATACCTTTTTCAATTTGTATGTTCTAGATGTATATTTTTCCTTTTTGTAAGTAAAGCACTGGGAAAAAGTTTATCATCCCAGGCTCTGCTTGGTACAGGTTTAAACTAAAACGTGACTGTTTTGTTTTTGCAGAACTCAAGAACTTGTTGCTCTGTCAGGAGCTCATACCATTGGAAATAAAGGTTTCGGAAGTCCAACAGTTTTTGACAATACATACTTCAAAATTCTGCTTGAGAAACCATCTTCCGGTAAATAGCAGTGACATGGATAATCTGCATATTAAAATAGGCTTAAAGAAAAACCCCGCACTCACTTAAGCTCGCCCCTCTTGGGGAGTTCATGTTACAAACGTACAACATGAGATAATAACAGAAAAAAAAAAAGGAACGTAATGGAGTAATCATGTTCTATTATTTGAGTAATTGCTTTTTCATAAGAGTGAACTTCCAATTTTTGTTTGATCTTCAATCAGATTTTTTATTTTATTTATTTTCATGCACAAGTACGATTTAATCAATTTGCTTGATTAATATGGTCCCTCTTTTTCCTTTTTTTCCCCCCAATGAATGCATGCTTTTATGCGATCCATGATAAAGGGAAAACATCATTGCGACTTATCTATACACCTTTAAAAATTCATGACTTTGTATACATTTATTTTCTCCCCTTGTGAAAGTTTCCTTTTCTTTGCTGTGCGGTTACCGACTCTATTCTTTGCATGCAGGTAGTATGATTGGGCTTCCTTCAGATCGTGCACTTGCCAAGGATGGTGAATGCTTAAGGTCTAGTTTCTTTCAAAAACTTTCAGCTGTCCTTTTTTCTGCTCTTCCATATGTTGATAAGCATTTAAGCCAGCCAAACCAGTTATTTAAACAAGTATTGAAATGAATTTAATTCGGCTGGAAGACTTTGAAATAAATAGTGAATATCTCTTTAAACAGTAGTTATGCAAGACAAATCTAATTTAGGATAAATCAATCCACTATTCCTTCACATTTGTTGAGATAATGATCATCACATGTTTTTTTCTTTTGTAGAAAGAAAATGCAAGGGTTTTAAGTCCGTATTTAGTAATCTGGATTTGGAAATGAAATGAAAATTTGTCACGTTGCCTTGAGCTAGCCAACTAATTTAGTTACTTTGACTTACATATTTCTCATATATATATGTCTGATTATCTGATATGTTTATGCTTTAGTAATCAGAAAGTTATTAGATATTACCTAATCCAAGCAAGCAAAACGCATACGTTTTCGGTATACCCGAGTATTCATTTGCATTGTAGGTATCAACTTTCATTTTTATGTTACATGTAGTATGTGTTTCGTATTCATATCCGACTGAAGAGAAGCTTATTTCGTGTACAGATGGATCACAAAGTATGCTGAGGACCAGGACGTTTTCTTTGAAGATTTCAAGAAGGCTTATGTCAAACTAGTGAATTCAGGAGCCAGGTGGAAGAGCTTGTGAAATAATTGCAGAAGCAACATAATGCCTATCATGCAGAAATGGAACACAGTACAGATCAAGAAGTGATGAATATTGGGCAATCAGAACCTCATATAAACTGTTCAAAGCGTAAGCGGGCTCGGGCCTGCTGAGGGTAGGTTGGGCTTGAGCTGCCAGCATTAATCAAATGATTAGCTGACAGGTAAGGAAGGTGACCCCAGGCAAGACTTTATATTGCATAATTAACATGTCATCAAATAATTCAGGTACGACCTTGATGTACAATCAGTAAAATGTTTACTTGGTTTAGGCGCTTGAAGCACAAAAAGAATGAATTTTTGGACCAGAAGTGTAGCTGTATGATGTGAGAAGGTCTAGGTTATAGAGCAAATCATAAGAAAGTGACCCATCAAGTTCAAGATAATCTCTCTAATGGTGGGGACTCCCATTCTCAGCTGTGCTGTGTCACTGATTTTAGTAGTTTCCAAATTACAATTAATAGCATGTGGATTCAGAGTCAAACTTCTGGGCCTGAGCAACTGCAAGTCAGCAAGGCCCCAAAGGTTGTTTTCTGGGTACCAAAAACACAGACCCACTTCCCTAATTCCTCGTCGAAGATGCGGCCCATTTCCTCACAAGGTATATTATCTATTTGAACCACATTTATCGATCACATAAGTTCGCGCAAACGAGCTGAAAAGAAAAATGAGGGGCATCAGTGCAAATAATAATAATAATAATAATAATAATAATATGCAGTTAAGTTCTGAGCCAAAAACATATGTCCAAAGGTATGCTTTGTCTTCTCCTTGTGGGTCAAGCAACTCTTAAGGGTCCTAATTTTTGGCTTGGATCCAAACTTATCCATATAATATGACATCCATGTATAAAGCAGAATTAGATGCTGAAACTAAATGGACGTCTCAACTCAACTCCGCTTTCTGCTTTTAATTCATATTGTAATTTGACCAGTTCTCGTCTCTGTGGTCGCCATAGGGTTGTCGCTGGTGGGAACCATAGAGCAGCATCTGCCAAGAAAATAACATTTTTTTTTTTAAAGCATATGAAACTTTCGAAAAAATTAAAAGACATTATATTACTACATAAATAAGAAAAATGTTAATTATGTTACGAATATATCCCACATTGGAAAACGAAAGCTTTGCATTAGTGCTTAAAAGATCTCGAGCCTCTCGATTTTATTTTTATTTTTTCCCTGTACAAAACCAAATCGTATAAGGACAGTCCAGAGGGTCCCTGTGTTGATGTCTGCATAATTGTATGCTCTGTGGCCTGTAGGTTTTGTTTTGATTGGTTCTGTTCAGTGTATCTTTCTGTAATGAAAATAATGAAAACCCTTATCTTTTAATCATTTACTTAAACACTAGTTTTTTTAAATTATTTATTTA
The DNA here is from genome assembly GCF_965620075.1 of Prunus avium. Classification (NCBI taxonomy): domain Eukaryota; kingdom Viridiplantae; phylum Streptophyta; class Magnoliopsida; order Rosales; family Rosaceae; genus Prunus; species Prunus avium. The sequence goes on along the minus strand of NC_142284.1, from coordinate 54,026,082 downwards.
TGGATTTCTCTAATTTAAATTTTCATCACGTGTCTCATGTCTGAAACCAACTTATATTTAAGCAAATATCTGCATAGGAATCTATATTGTTTAGTTAATTTAAACCAAAGAGATCGTAATCAACTAACTTTCAAAATAATGTTTGTACAAATACTCGTGCAGAAAGAAATGTGTGTATAAGATTTGGGTATAAGCACATGCGCTAGATTAGTATTTCACAGTTGTTGTCCCAAAAAGGACATTAAATTATGGGTGGCACCTTTAAGCCTTAACCACAACCCAGACTAATCTCCACTCACACCGGGTCGGCCCGTAAGGGGTAAAGTGCTGGCCAAAGTGGTGACTCCATATGAGAGCAGGGATCGAACCCCTGACATCTCTTAAGGAATGAGAGTGCTGAACCACTCACACCAACCACCTTGGTTTACATTAAACTGTTTTCATTTTTCTGTTTTCCATTTTCTCTTTAAAACAATCAAATGAACATTAAATTAGCCAATAGAGTCTAGTCCAATAGAAAATGGCATTGACTTACAGATAAGAGATTTCAAGTTAGAATTCCCATGACATCGTAATTATGTGTGTGTGAGTGTGAAATCCCCTTCTCAAAGGGATAGAGGGGGTTTCAAACCCTTTCAGGCAAAGGAATTAACACTTAGAAAACTTCAACCCTAGCTTCTAATTAAGTTGTTACAATACTGAAAAATTATATCACTTATTTATTTAAATTTTAATATGTTGTAAAACAATACCAATGGGAGTGATTGGGGGGGGCCAAGAAGAATTAATGTAAAAGAAGACATTGTTGGGCCACAAGAATTCCTGACCAGTGGTTCGTTCACCTGGGTGAGACCAAGTCCAGAAGTATTTCCAAAGTCAGCAAAGGTTTTCTTTTGTTTTGTGTAGAAAATAGGTTCCATATTTACATTCCGGTCTTTTTCAATCACATTCTAAGAAAATAAGGAAAAGTTTTCTTTAATGTGAATGATGATGATGAATGAATGAGAACTATTATTTTTCAGCAATACAAGTTTCATATAAGATGTATATTCTTACACGAAACTACAGATTATACCTAAGAATAAGAAGTCTTTTAGTATAGAAAGAGGTTTTCAAATCAAAACTAGCTCTTTGTAAGTTGCAATCGTTTAAGGCACCATCACAATTTGATTGGAACCCAAGACCAAAGAATTCCCACTTCGACAATAGAAAATTTTACTTGGGACCAATCATATCATGCAGTTTTAGTGTTGACTGACAGAACAATCCAGTTAAAAGATGACATGTGTCTAAATTTAACAATCAAGTTTTTTTTTCTCAAACGCAAGTCATTTTTTAATTGGAATGTTTGACTACTCAACATGTCACATGACAAAAATAGACCCGCGCATCTCGTCTACAAAACATCATGAAAATGTAGAATGCAAGTGTAATTAGGTGCAATGGCATGATACACCCTTGTTCTTGATGACTGCAAAATACAAAAGCATATATAGTAAAAAAATTGGGGTTACAGAGAGAAAGGGCAGAGTGGAGGAGATAAGCACAAACCAAAATTATGTGTGGGTTTTCTAAGTCAATCATCTCATGCCTACCTAATACAAGGAGAAGAAGAGTCCTTTATGTTTATGACTAATTGACCCCTGTGCAGAGCCAATGAGGATTTAGTGGGGCACGGACCACACGTGCAAATGATATAGAATGTCGTGGAGAGGAGAGTTATAGCCACAAAGGGGGCATACATTGCCAGCTCCCATGCACCTCTGCTTCCTCGTGTCTCCTCCATATAACCTAGAACGATGTCGTTTTCGACAGAGGCATGCTATGAGGGCAAACTGTTTGATAAAAGTCCTACGAGAACGAGAGGCTAATAAAGAGGCAGAGAGGGGCAAGTGGCGAGGATTGGAGCACCCACCATATTTGTTGCTTGATGAGCATCTGAATGGTGTGTGATATATTTAGTAAATTAATCATGACATACACACACACGCCTATAATTTCTCGATCATATTCTTATATATCTTTTGACTTTGTGATGATCTACCAAAATATATCTGACTCTCAAACTAATTGCTTTCGCATTACAATTTGGTCTACATCTTGCCCCCCAATAAATAAATAAATTTTGTTGTTGTTGCTGTGATAAGATTACAAGAAATTATGACATGGTTCAATTTTCTCTTTGGAAATGGACATAGTCAGAGTTAGTAGTGATAACATATATTAATTTGGTACATACGCACTGTGGTGTACAAGGTTGACGAGGAAGACTCCGTTTGGATCAAATCTTATCTTTCCAGCCAACTTGACTTTAAAGGTAAAACATCCAATTAAGCAAAAGCAAATTGTTTAGTTTGAATTTAAGAAAGAACTGTCAAATCCAATCTGTTCCTTAAACTATATCCTTATTTAAAGTACATTAAAAGCACAGCAAGTTACAAACAAGAAGAAAAGTCTACTTCGGTCTTGAGAATGCTTTGCTAAAAACAAGTGGTGGTTTGAATTGTAGTAGGTCCTAGTTTGTTTGCCTAATTTCTCCCCTCTTTTGCTTTTCCTAAACCCTTTTTATAATCTTAAAATCCGGTTTAGATTATTACTATTATGTGTTCATAAAGCAATACGAGATTGTTACTCTAATATGCCATATCGTTAATTTGTAATTTAAATCATTATTGAGTGAGAATATCTTTTTTGGCGATAATCTAAACTATAAAGAGGGAGATTCGAACTTGGGTATTATAGGGTTAGGGTATATGTTATAGTCATTGTAGCAATGTCAATTAGAGTTGTTTGACGGAATCGGAATATTGTTCATCATAAAGAGAGAGATCCTTTCACCTGAGCCTTGAAAAGATAAAATAACCCACCTCTATTTTTTTTAAAATTTCTTTTTGCATTAAATAATTTGGCTCTAGCAAATTAAATTTAAAAAAGGTTTTGATGCAGCCAATGAGAGATTGCCATGCCCATGCATGTGGATGCCTTCCATATTTAAGTCTGGGTACAGAAGAAAGGAGTATGAATTTGCAACAGTGGGCTATAAAAATGAGAGAGAGAGAGAGAGAGAGAGAGAGAGAGAGAGAGAGAGAGAGAATATGGGAAGTTTGTTCGGTTACATACAATCGGATGGCATGGTGGCCACTAGCCCGAAAAGAAGGTGTCGGTTGCATGCAGCTCCTTACTTTACACACCCGACAACTCAGCTGAATTGGTCGGTTTGTCACGACCTCATCCCCTCACCTCACCCCTCCTCTTCTTCCCACTCTTATCTTTCTTATCACTCAAGAAAATTTTAGTTCGGAAAGGAGTTTTTCTCGTCAAGTCATACGAAAGTAGAGGCACAACTTCACAAGTGTAACATTTTGAGATACTATTTTAAAGTGTAAAATAGTAAGTTATAACTGAGAGATTGCTTGATGAGCAAATTTGTATTGCTAAATTGCAAATAAGATAACTCGTTCTAAAGTACAATCTTTATCGATTAAGATTTTCTTATAGCATGGCTTACAATTTGAAAAAATATGACAAACTTTTGAAATATTTCTCTTGTTTTTATTTTTGGGGAATGCAAGCTACTTTTTTCCCGTCATATTTTCTTTCAAAATTCTCAATTTCACTCTCTATTTTGGCATGTTGATAGAAATGGTTCAATTCTCGCAAAAAATAACCAAATCAGTGTTTAGCCATTTGATTAATAGTGTGATAATTCAAAACACTAAGATTGTCTCTTTATTGTATGACAATTACATGATTAAATAATTTCTGATTTGAGGACTTTTTTAAGATGACATTTAAAGTGTGACTTAGAAGATAGACAGTTTTGATCATCAAATCACATTATTACACGATCATAATGAGATCGGAGAATGTAGAAAGGATATGTAGTTGAGTAGGTTTTCAGTGTGACGGTGTTACTAATTAACTCATATTATCACACGTGTATGTATTTATTATTTCTATACCTCGAGTTCATGCAATATAAAATGTTGTCCACCCATATTACAACGTGTTGATTAATTTCTCCATGCAAGTGTGACCTAATATACTACAAAACTTATTTATGTAGCTAGTATTTCCCTATATTTTTTTCCTTATATTTTTGAAGAAAAAAAAAATGGAAAATAGACAAAAATGTAAATAATATATATATATTTTTTGTTTCGTTCTTCCATATAGAGAGTAAAATATTGATTTTCTAGTGGAGAAACACTGAAATTGATAACAACTGAAAGAAAAAAAAAGTCATTGTCCCCACAAAATCCACAGAATGAGAACGAGGTGATGATTTCTAAATTTGTTTAGGAAATAAAGATTTTAGATCTGCAAAATGCATTTTATCACATAATTGGCAAGAAGAGTGGAACAAAACTAATTTCCATAATTGCACTTTCCATATGATTGGTAAGAGAAAGTGATAGAAGAGAAGAGACACATTTCCACCACAGAAAGTAAAGTAAGAAATCAGAAACCTTTGCTATGATCTGAAAACAAAATAACCAACGAAAGGGAAATATGAATCATCATTTTTAGTAAATTAGGTACCCTCTACCTTCAAATTTATTTTTTGAAAGAGGAGTTTTTTTTAAACAATACATCAATTGTGAATATGAGTGAAACCTGAAATATCAAAATCAAAACTATATTCATTCAACACATAAAATTTTATGGATATAAGTTAGCTTCCTCAATTCCTAGCTAGTTAAATATTTCCTCTTTTTTTTCTTCTTCTAATATAAGGGGTAGTTTAAACTACAAGGGGAAGAGGGATTCACACACACGCATTACTAAGGTGCCATGGAGGTTCTAACATGAGACCTCTAGTATGCAAATCAATGCCATTTTCTACTGCATTAGACCCCATTAGTTGGTATTTCTTTTTCTTCATTTTTTTTAGTATAAGCGATAATCTAAACTACAGAAGATGGGGATTTCTCACATCCACACAACCAAGATGTCATGGGGATTTGAATTTGAAATCTCTTGTATGCAAGACAATGCCATTTCTCACTGGGCTAGATCATATTGGCTCATATTTCTTCTTCTAATGACGAAAGAGTTCGATTTTCCACCTATGTTCAGAAAAATTATATTAATATTTAATAAATATTTCTTCAAATTCTAGAAGTATTGATGGAAAGTGGGGGTTGGTTACTTGGTAAGTAGGTGGTTACTTAACCTTTAAACTGTATTTGTCCGAAAACCGTAAAACCATAAAACCGTGTATGGTATTCGTAGCCGTATATGGGATGTATTTGGTTGGGGCAGAGACAGAGTGACCTGACCTGACCTGGATTTGGTTTTTAAATCCCAATCGTATAAACGCGCACACACACAAACCTCTCCCTCCGAGTCGTAACTCAGTCCGTGTCTTCTCTCACTCACTCAACTCACATATAATTTCATTTCTTTTTCCATTTTCCATATTTCAAAAGCTTCAACTCGCTCTTTCAAATTTCAAATCCACAAGGATTTTTATTATTATTATTCGCATTTTCTTTCTTAAACCCGAAAAAAATGAAAAGGAAAAATCAAAGCTCCGACTTTTGAATCCGAAAAGATCCTCCCTTTTCTGGGTTCGGATCCTCCGATCCGCTTCAGCCGTCGTCACTGTCGTACCCTCGCTCTCCGGCGCTCAGATCCTTGAACCCATCTCTCCGGTCCGGCCCGAGCTAATGGAGTTTTGATTGTTTCACGCTTATCGAGGTGAGTGGAAACTGTTGAGCTTGTTTTACATTGTCAGTCCGTTTGGGTGCCGAGAAAATGAGCGGAAAATGTGAGGGAACTATTGAATCGTGTGCCTTTTGTGTTGTTTCCGGCTTCAAGATTGAGTTTTGAGCTCTCGGGATAGCTAAATTTTCGATTTTTATTGTTTTTCCACTTTCTCAGTAACCGTACGGATCGTTGGTTTCTGTTACTAATTATTTGTTGCATGTTTATGTTAGATCAATGTAAAATGACAGATTTTTGTTCCTGGAAATGCGCTTGTGTTTTGTGGTTGATGTGGATTCTATTATATTGTATATGTATTTATTTATTTATTTATTTTTCAATTTTAAATCTTGGTGTATTTTGATAAAACGAAGGATAGAGGTGAACAGATTCATTTTGGTTCTGTTTCTTCTACTGATTTCTGATTGAAATCATTTTGGAATTTCCTTCAATTGATTGATGCCTAAGGGCAGCGAGTATATGAATACTTTGTTTGGTTGCTGGTAAATTGGAGGAAAATAATTAACAGTTTGATGGGGCAATATATGCAAATCCTTAATTCGAGTTCATATTTTACAGTCCGGGATGTCTTGTAACTCCTCTATGGATAACAGTTTTAAACATATGGTAATTTCTTGTCCTAGCATGCAGGAATGTTTATGACCCATGACCTATATTCAGCTGTTTATGGTTTAAAAATGATAATGTCTTTTTTGTTTTTGTAGTTTCCTGTGTGTCATGGATTCGGATAATTTGGTAGCCACCTATGGGCTTGAGGTGGCTCATCAAAATGGTGTTCATGGGCAACCTGGTGTTGTTTCAGACAACATAAATGGGACTGTCAGCGAAACTACTACAACCGAGACTGCAGCTCCAAATGGGAAAATCGAAAATGTCGTTAAGTTGGATGATGGTGTGACTAATAACTCATCTACTGGGGAAGCCAAAGAGGAATCCACTGTCAACCCTGAAAGAAATGGTTTGACTATTGCTTTGACTATTGCTAAGGTAGGGAATGCTGGATTTTGGTTGGCTGGTTTTAGTAATTATATGACTCTAGACCTGATTGCAATGCCAATTTCTGTGTTTGTGATGCAGGAAGGGGAAGTGAAAGGCTCTCTTCATTCAAAGCAAACCAAAGTGCAGAAAGGTCAAGGTAAGAGCAAGAATGAGAAGCCTTCTGGTCCCAAGAATGTCTCGCCAGTTTGGGTGAAGAAAAGTAAAGATGGAAATGATGGAGAGGTGACAGCTTCTGTCTCAAATGGTTCAGCTGCTCCAACTTCACGCCCAAAACAGCCTAACAAGACTAGATCATTTAATGGGCGACAGGTTCAGTCATCCAATGTAAAAGTCGATAATTACCCTTGATTTCTTTCCCTCACAGCTTGCCCAATATTTGGATACAACTTTTTTGTTGTTTGGTTTTTTTTATATATCTTTGTGCTTGTTGATCATTGTATCTAATCTCTATCTTATTGCAGCAGCAACTTGAGAAATCCGATACAGAATTGTCAGAAGGCACCGTGTGAGTACTGCTTGTGCTTATGCTCTATTTCTTCGTCTCTACCTAATGCCTTATATTTTATTGTCTCTTCGTAATTTTTGGTGATCAGTTTGAGTTGAGATGTTTAAATTGGCAACCATCTCTATTGACTTCTTAACTTAGCTATTTGTTTATTGTGATTTTCCTTTTACAGGGAGAAGACAAAGCTGAAGCCTTTGAAAAAAGACTCCCTTAATAAGGCTGAAGGAGATTCACAATCCTCTTTGTATCCTTATCATTTTAAACATTTATTGTCTTCCAAAGCTGTTGGTCTTCCTACATTTTCTGTCTAGATTTTCGTTATTGTTTTATCATTTATCCTTAACTGCTGCTTAGAAGTCCTACAGAAGGAGACATGAAACCGCCCAGGGTCAGTACACTTCCAAACTACGGTTTCAGTTTTAGGTGTGATGAACGAGCTGAGAAAAGGAGAGAGGTTAGCTTTTAGCGTTTGTATCTTCTGCTCTTTTTATGCTGTGCCCTCCACCGTTATTTCTGTTATCAATGTAATGTTTACAATTACATTTGGCAGTTCTACACTAAACTCGAGGAAAAGATACATGCAAAGGAGATGGAGAAGAATAATTTGCAAGCCAAGTCTAAGGTGGTATTCAATCAATGTTTAACGATAACATGCTCGTGCAACCTGATGTTAATTTGAAATTATTCCATTCTTTTACAGGAAACTCTAGAAGCTGAGATTAGGATGCTCAGGAAGAAACTGACTTTTAAAGCAACTCCAATGCCAAGCTTCTATCAGGAGCCTCCACCTCCTAAGGTGGAGCTAAAGAAGGTATTCTATTTCTTTTTAAAATCACAAATGGCATAGTGCATTTTCTTTTGTTCATGTGTAAGTGGCAGTCTTCTGGTGAATTTGATTTGGTTGCCATAGTTTGGAGAATTCATTTTTCAATCATGTATAGATTAGTTGCAGGGTGTGCAAATATATTATTTGAGAAAGTTCTGAATGGTGATTCGTAATGCAAGCATGTTCTTCAGTTTTACTCTCTGACCATGTCCCTGTTGGACTCATGCTGGTTGCATTGCTAGTTTTCTTAGATTATAGTTGTCTTAAGTGCATTGGTATGGATTCCTTTGGTAGATATGAACAGAATGCATCTATTATTACTTAAACTTTTAAGTTCATACCTCCTTCATCCTTGGCAATTTGCAAATGTTAACCATGCCAATCCTACAAGTTGTCAATCACTCAATCATAACACATCATCTTACCCCATTCAATTTGCTGGTGGGAACTGGTCATATCTGGTTTTTGTTAACAAGTTTCTTTGTACCCAATACTGCACCGAGCCATTACCGTTTTCATTTTGATAGTCGACTGGTATATAAAGAAGTACGTGTGCGGAAATGGATTCTCAGTTCTTTTTTAACCTCTTTGCAATGAGAAAAAGGAATCCGTGTCAGGTTTCTTGACTAATATAAAATCTGAATATGAATTCCTACGAATGTTTAGATTATATAGTTCCTATGCTTCATCTGAGGGTTTCTCTAATGGGTTCCTATAGGCCTACTATTGGTTAAAGCGAGCATGACATCATGATAATCCTGCTTCACTGTACTTTGCTGTTATTTGACAGCATTGAGGGTTAATTTATTTATTGGATATGGGATTGTTAGTGAAGTTTGTTTTGGCCTTGAATTCTTTGTTGCAATGGATGCAGATACCAACAACAAGGGCCAAGTCTCCCAAGCTCGGCCGTAGAAAGAGCTTACCTCCCGCAGTTTCTGAAGGAAACAGTAGTACCAATGATCGATCAAGCAGGCTTAGTCTGGATGAGAAAGTTCCTCAGAACTCTGCTAAAGGGCCTTCTCCTGTGCATCCAAAGAAGCCACAACGGAAGTCTCTTCCTAGACTGCCGTCTGAAAAGACCACTTTACCTAATGCAGGGAATGAGCGAAAAATTACTTCTAAGGCAACAAAGGAGGAAAAAAACAACTTAATTGATGCAACGAATGAGGAGAATGCCACCTTGCCCAATGCAAAAAGTGAAGCTGGATCTGACACCCAAGAGCAGGAGGCAGTTCCGAAGGCTGAGACAAGTGAAGCACAGCCCCATACGGATGACGAGACAGTGGTTGAAGAGCAACATGATCCCATCTATGTTCAAGAAGAACCTACAGCCTTGGAGCATTGAGTACAAAGTATGGACAAAACTGGATGCACCAGAGAGAGCCCTCAAAAGACTCCGTTTATGAAAATAAGAAAGGTATTATACCTGAATCAATTCGACGAAGAAGGCATGAAGAATTTTGCATTATAGTTTTGTGATGTCTGTCTTGTCTGTAGTCAGCAGCATGGTTGTTGTTGTGTGCTTGCTTGCTTTCAAGGTTGCTGGTCTTGTCATTGGAATTCTGCACTCCAGTTTTCCGCACTGTATGTAACTATGTGCCAGGTTGTTTTGTCTAATTTATATGTTTAAGCATTGCATTAGTTGGCCAGATAATTGGGAAGAAGACTTGGGGAAAATTTTGGAAACTTTTGTTAGATAGTTCGTGCTTGGAAATATATCCTGTTTAAGCTGTCTTGTTGAACAATTGGGAATTGTGGAATCAATCAAGGCTGATTTTGTGTTGTAAATATCCTGAACTATTTGCTTTCTTATGTTACTTCAACTCCAAGCAGGGTAATTTCGAAGTTAGATGGCTTCGAATTCGAGCCATGATTTGTGCAATTTATGAGAAAACCAAGATGGAGCTAGTTTTATAGGTCTACAAGAAGCCAAACAGTTTACTTTTTGCTTAAGTGTTGGAAAAAAGAAAACCACAAGGCGATACCGGAGTCTTTTGTGGCCTTGGTCTCTATGTATCCGGAAGACACCCTTTCCTATATTAGAGAAAAGTGGCTGACATTAAATGAAGGGGACGCCGAAATGGGCCGGGTCATCATTTGGGCATGGATAACCAGGTCTCTTGCAGTTTTCCTGCATTTTCTTCAGTTTCTCTGTTTTCATTGATTTATCCAGTTTATCCTATGCAATTTCTTTCAATTTTTCTTTACTTTGTTCCACTTTCTTGCAATTTACAACAGCCTTCCGGCCATTGATTGACTAATAGGGTATCATCAAAAGCTTTTGAAGAGAGAGCTGATTTGCTTTGGAATGGAGATATGAACATGAAATCAATCCAAGCAAACAGTGAATGTGAAACCCAATCCTCTTCTTTAACTTGATTCAGAAGATAACAGCATAACCTTTTTTGGAGTAAATGATTGGCTGCTCATATACATTTTTAAACACTTTAATAAATATACTGATCATAAATCCCCAAAAAAATAAATAAATAAATAATCTTGATAGTGGTATTCTATGATTAACATGAACAGGCTGTCTGCTATGTGGCAACAAAAAAAAATCAAATGCAAAAAGCAAAATTGTCTTCCAATTTCCAAATTAATAAAACAATTTCCAGGACTAGCATTAATTCAAGCTTTTAGAGAAGTGGTTCTCAAGCATTTGGCACAAACTCTTATTAGTGGTTATCACTTGCCACCACCATTACCACCACCATCATATTCTAGCAAGGCTCCACTTTCCATGAAAGCGTGTTTTGCTTGTGTGAACAAGACAAGACAGCAATCATAGAGACAAGAATAATTAGGGCAACCACCATTATAGAGAGGCAAATGTGAACTAGATCAAGCCCGCCATCATCAAGATATACAAACAATCTTGTTGAAGGTGCCTTTAACTAAAGGTCATGGGCCAGAAAAAAAAAAAAGAAAAAAAAAGTTGACTTCCCACTTGCTCTTTGACCTTTATTTCTATCTCCACAGTTTCCCTTAGAAAAGTTTTATTTGGGCCTTCAAACCTCCGCAGAAAAACTTGTATTGAATTGGGGTAACACTATTTTGTTATTCTCAATCAATTACAAACTGCCACGTGAAAAATTTATCACGCATAACAGCCGAAAATAGCGAAATAATATTATCCCCGTTTCAGACGTGTTTCTCCTTCCAAGGACTATTGCCACAAAGGCGGAATCTATGGTCATCATTTTGAAATGTCCAAAATTAATATGCCAAGGAAGCTTCGCAGAAAGCGAGCTCACATAATTTGGCACACGTTAACAGCTTCCACAGTATCAAGAATTGCTTACATCATTTTTGCATCTTTGGAGCGGAACGAAAATGACTAAAGTAGAACAAAAATTAAATCAATATCACAATCTAATATCATAAAACACGACTGAGAATTTTATTCATTATAATTCAAAGCATACATCGCAAAGGGTAGATACAGAGTTCATTACATAATTAACAAGTTGCAGAGTACAGTTCAGGAACAAATGATGCCTGAAAAACAGGGGCTTGGAAAAAAAACAATCCCTCCAAGAAGGAAAAGGATTGTCATGGCAGACTCATAAAAAGCTGCCAAGGCCAAAGCCCCCAAACACAAGGCATCAAAACTTTGAACTGCCAAAAGCAACCCAACACAGGACCTCTAGACAAATCAATGACTACGGAACTCTGATCTAAACCCTTTGAGGAAAACATAAGACCCAACCATCACGTACAGAATACAAGTGAAAAAAACGTGAACGACTCGGTAAAACCAACAATCGACAGACTTAGAACTAGGTATGGTAGGAACCCTAAAAGAGCTTGGCCTAAGCATTAAACATAACCAAGCAAAAACAAGAGCTTCCTTACACCTAGCAATACAAAACCAGGACAAATGCGAACTGGAAAGACAACCTAGATCAAGAACCCGGTAGCAATATTCTCAGGGATATATGGCCATTAAGCAACGGCCCTTTACTGAGTGCCAAAATACCAGGAACAGATCTCCAATGATAGGAAACCTGCAAAAAAGGAGTTAATGGCCAATTTCCCTGGAAAAGGGAACCGGGGAACTTGATGTCTAAAGACCCATTGCTGATGGACCCAAAAACTAAATAAGCTGTGGTTACTCACAAAAGCTGACTACGATTCTTGACTTCCTGACTATTCAACCCTCATCGTTGTAGGTGGTGATTCTGATTCCAGAGTGGGCAATTACCCCTTTTTCTTCCCAGCCTAGGAAAGGATATCACAACGCCATAGCTGCTCCACAAGCCGGTCAACAGTGCTGCTGCTGATTGCCTTGCAGTGCTGAAGATTCAAGCCCAGAAGGGTCTGACCCATTTTTACCAAAGCAGGCAAGCTCTTGTCTGACACTAAAGGGCACCCTGACATGGCGAGGATCTGCAGATTTAGCTGGTCTGCACAGGCCAGGGATGCAATTCCAAAATCGGAAATTGCACACCTTGAGACTTCAAGGTCACTAAGCAATGGGCAGTTCCCTGCAATTGCTACCAAGCCTGCATCGCTGATCATCTTACAACCTTCAAGATTTACCATTTCCAGAGTCCAACCATGTAGCTTAGCCATGGATGAAACCACCTTGTCTGTTACATTCACACAACCACTAAGATTAACCTTTACCAGGCCAGCCTCACAGTTCTCAAGTAGTGGGAGAAACCCAGCATCTGTTATACCCTCAAGCCCACTGAAGTCCACATGCTGCAGTTGAGGGCAAGGTCTACCCAACAGTGCCAGGCCAGCATTCCCAAATCCAGGGCAGTTACGAATGGACAATGATCGAAGAGATTGGCATGGAGACACCTCAGGCAATCCTAAGTTCAGGTCTTTAAGTCCCAAGCAGTAGACAAATGCTAGAGCCTTCAATTTTGCACCAGTTGAAAGAGCACCAAAAAACCCATATTGGGTAATCCTGTGGCACTCCTCCAAATGAAGGCTCTCAAGTGATCCTGCTGCTTTGCAAAATGATACCAACCCACTGTCAGAAATGAATAGACATTTGCGAAGGCAAAACTGTTTCAAATTCGGGCAGCCTTTCCCTACTGCTTCAAGCCCGGTATCTGTTACACCTTGACAAGATGTAACAGTGAAGGACTTCAACTTCTGCAGCCCATGACCATTGCCCATGACCCAGAAACCCCTCTCAGTGACATTGGGGATGCTGGTAAGGACAAGATCGGTGATAGCCTTACCATAGTGTCCAATAACAGCAAGAGACACATCAGTGATGGTCAACGCCTGAAGCTTCACCTTTGTCAAGACATAAGAGACCGAAGATAACAAACTAGCAATTCCCTGATCCCCAACAAGAGGGCAGTTTTTGATTGAAATGGATTTGAGATTGGGGCAGCACTGCCCAATAGCTTGAAGACCTTCATTCCCAATGTTAGAACAGGATTCAAGTGATAAGTCAGTCAAATTAGGACACTTCTTTGCAATTGCAACCAAACCTTTATCAGATATTGCAGGACATTGGGAGAGGTCAAACTTCTCTAACATATGACACCGATTAGCAATCTCACACAAGCCTTCATCCCCAATAGAGGACATGTTCCACAAAGAAAGAACCCTCAGAGAAGGACAGCCATGGGATATCGCCCTAAGGCCAAGGTTTGTCACCCCACGACCAGAATTGCTTCCTCGGATTGTAAGTTTTCCCAATCCTCCTCGACTAGCAGTTCCAACGGCAATGGCAGCAAGTCTAACATCTGTTGCCTTCTTCCCTTCCAAGCTCCTGGAAAGATATCCACAACTCTCAACCTCCTGATCCTTATTTCCAGTGACCTCATCCTGAGGGTTCAAAGATAGGTTGGTTGTGTTGCTGCAGAATTCGTCCCTATGGATATTACTTAAAAGTGTAAGCCAGCGCTTGGAAACACAAGCACAGGCACTCCTTTCCTCACCCCCAGGTAACCGTTTAAAGATTTCAAAGAGGCATTCATCTGGTAGAACATCAATAGACACCGGCTTCTTCTGCTCAAAACCTTCTTCACTGAAAACAAATGTACCACTGATGCGAGACCTCTTGCGAGGATTAAAAAAGGCATCCGCATGATTACCAAGGGACAAAAAGAGGCTAGGTTCTTTGGGGTTTGTATAAATAGACCCCCCAGGGCAAAAATCATCATTACCTGTTAACCAAGAACATAATATTAGCATTCATAATATGTTACAGGGCAGGCAGGTAACTGCAAGTAGCGTCAGTTATCTAACATGATACAAATTCCTATATACAGTTTCGCAGTAAACTAATGAAGATCCAATCCAATACATATGCATAGAACATCAAACGAGAAAAGAAAAAAAAATCAAAATTAGATTTTCATTCAAAGCAATAAGCTATTCATATTAAAGATCTCACATCAGATTCATGACGCGTTAATTTAACTTATCCAAAGCAATAAATTTCACCGAAAAAAGGAAAAGATTAAAACTAAAATTAAATACATGAACCAGAAGGCACATCCCATCTCAAGGTTTCAAACGTACAGCTATTTTACTTAAGCCTTCAAGAGTCCTAAATTTTTTACAGAAAAATAAGATCCATGACCAATAACAGTTAAATTATCATTTCAAAAATGAAACTGAAATCAGAACTCGTACTCTGAATCATGTATGCACGAATTTCACAAAAAAAAACTAGAAAACCCGACTAATCAACCAGCTAGATCATGTCAAGTCACAAAATTTCATCTCTGATCTACAACTATTTAAGGTAAACAGCCTTGAAAGCACAAATTTCAAACAAACCCCCAAATATAGTAAGCCAACAATCTTGAAACTTAACACGTAAACATGAAAAAGCTGAAAGCTTACCAGCGAAACCAAGGAGCTTTGACATGGGTACAGCTGAAAAAACCCCAGGAGGTCGAACCCGCAAAGCTTTCCACCGAAAAACCCTCGAAAGAGAGCAAAAAAGAGAGAGACAGAAAAAATTAAGGCTACAACAACGGCGAATAGTGCTTGGATGCAGTGATGCATGAGAGATTGGAGCTTACAAGGACATGAAAACCCTATCAGATAGGGCAAAAAGGGGGGAGAGAGAGAGACAGAGAGAGAGACAGAGAGAGAGGAGGCGAGGTAAGAGAGAAATGAAGGGTGCGTATTGGTCAGCTAGGAGATTTTATTGTGAATGGGAGGTTTCGGTACTTGACCATACACGCAATCAAAACTCACATGCAGTGTATTTGGGCTATGAAAGTGGGTTTCTTTGTAATATTCTTCCACCCACCCAATGAATACCAGAAACCGCAACCTGCCTTTTTTACGTTGGTTTTGGTATTTGGTTTGCTTATTAGTGGGGCTGTTTGGACACAAGGTTATGGTGTGGTGCTGTTTGGTTTGGATTTGATGTAGAAATATCCCCTCTCTATGGTACAAGTCTTGGTTTAGCAGGATCACAAAGCTTTCTTATTGGAATAAGCTTAATGTAAATCACTTTTTGGATGCTTAGAAGTAGGAAGATTGCTAAGAATTCTATTCAAATCGCTTTAATATATATATATATATATATATATATATATATATATATTTAAAAAAAGGGACTTAATTTATTTGATTGCCTATTATGTTAGATTTATTTTTAAATATGAATTTCTTACTTATTTTGTGTTCGGGTGAATGCGGTCCAGTTTGATGCGGTTTGATTTCATTTAATGTTAAATTTAGTCAAAGTTATATAAGCTTTTACTTGTTTTGGATAGATGTCGACGCGGTACAACTTGGTACGCTTTCCATTTCCTTTTATGTTAGATTTATTCAATAATACATATATTTTACGCGTAAAGGTGGACCCGACCTGCCCTTGTTAGGTCTCAAACCAAACACTCACCCAAATCAATCCATTTATTGACCAGTTTGGTTAGTTATTTCCCTTTATACGAAACTAATAAAATGTTTTATTATCTCTTATATATATCCAAGTAATTATAATTTGGTTGGGTTTGGTTTAGTCCAAGAGTAATTTTTATCGCGTAAAAATTGAATCAACCCCCTCAAATTGGTTTGATTTGATTGGCTTGAAAGGTTTCTTGTCCGTCCTTACTTGTGATTACTGAATTTAGGATAAACTTAACTTTGTAATTATAAACCGAAAGAAACTAAGTACAACAACCCCTAAAGACCATGAAGAAAAATAAACAACCATGATTAAATTAATTACAAGTTACAGCCACCCTTAAATTTGTGATGATAAAAATTCAAAACTATCGTTTAGAGTCAACCAAGTATGTACCGTTTGCATCATAACAAGGGAACAATGATTTGAAATCTATAGTTGTTGTTTGAAAATTGGACTGAAAATGACATATGGTATGTTTATTTTGTCAGTCATATCAAATACATTGAATCACATTACTTTGACAAAGAAGATTAAAAAGAAATGTGAATTCCCTTGAAAGTTGAAACCCCACCACCTCTTCTTCCTTGAACCATCCAATTAGTATATGGGATTAATTTAAATGCTTAATTAATCACAACTTGGAAATTACCTACCCAGAGCCGGATTCCCAATTAGAAATAATTAAGTAATTTCACTTGCCCATCAAGTTGAAATTATTCTATTCTATTCTATTCACAAATGGGAAATTAAAATCCAGCTGTGGATCGAATCATCCATGCCCTATAATTGATGATAGCCACTCATATGATCAATCAATGCGGCTATCATAATTGGCAAAACAAGGGCAAGTGGGTTGGTTGAATTACAAAGAGAATTGTAGAGCTCCAAGAATTCCTTGGTCCTTGGGGGGGCCAACCTAACCTACAATTGCAGGGGGGTACTTTAAAGTTTAAGTTGCTTAAAAAATAAGGGAAAAAAGCTCAACTTTCATTGCTTATGGAAAAGTGGTGTATGAAAGCAACACCACATACTTTCAAACTTAGAATCCCACACTATGTAGAAATAAAAATTCACTTTAATTAATCAATAGTTGACAAACAAGCATTTCTTATTTCCTACATATGTTTCATCTCTTCTTAAAGATGAACGTTAAAAATACGATTGTTAATTGTTGATGTGCGTAAATGAGGTTATCCTGCCATTTGATAATGAGCCCTACACGCATCATTGATAGACAAATACCTAATTAACAATATGTGATCACCAGTTGGAAAAGCCATCTCATTCTCATGGGATCCAGATCCAAGCGTAGCATAGAAGAATGATTATGGTAACGATGATAATTACGCGAAGCTAAGCTAAGTTAATCTATAATGCAACTGGGCCGGTGCCACTAGTTATTTAAATTAGTTGCCTTAAAACAATAGCAAATCCATGTACAATGTACAATGCACAGCTTTGCAATAGATATGGACCTTCAAATTTAAATAAAAAAACGAGGCTCACTGATTCTTTACTTTCCCCTATACGATTCTCTTTTGACCCAACTTGCTCTTGCTGTTTGCCAGTCAATTATTTTATCTTTTCTCTTTTGTCACATGAACAAAGGCTATTACATTCCCTAATGTTTGTTTTAAGGGAAGGTTAAGGAAAGAAGATTAATTCTAATGTTTTCTGATTCACATTTTGATACCCACCACAAGAACACTTTCAGCATTCATCTTTGCTTTACTTGAAGACCTCTCTCTCTCTCTCTCTCTCTCTCTCTCTCTCTCTCTCTAGATTTTATAATGTATTCAACTCAAGCAATTTGGAAGAACATCATAACATGTGTACCTGCTATGTTTGACCATATACCAATTCATCCAAGGCTAATTAATCACTATTCTTAATCCCAATTGAGTATATAATTAAGCAACTAAATCTAGCAACTTGAATTATAATATAATTAGTCCCACGCAGAGCCGGAGGCCCAAGTAATAAGCACTAGGATGCTTTCTATAAGTATATAATTTAATTATACAGGTGCAGATCATTAGCCAGCTAAAGCTAATTAATCAGCAGGCAACCTCTCTGGCTTAGTGGCTGAGCTCTCCATGAGAATATGTTTTTTTTTCTTTCCATTGGCTAGGGATATGGATTTGGATCCTCTCAATGAAGAAAGCATCCAAATTCCATGATTCTTTTGAATATATTTTCCAGCTAAAAAACGTTAAATAAGCTGCAGTGCAAGGACTTCTCATGGAAAAGAAAAAGAAAATCCAATGGAAGACATCCCCTGATTAACCTATAAAGATCTTGTGAAGGATCATGCCAAGTTGCCAACCCACTCTTTCTCTTCTTCTTTATTAATAAAGAATAATCCTTACAACCACCAGATTATCTTAAGATAAAGCTCAAATAGGTACAATTACTTGCATATCTCATGTAACACATAGATATATTTATATTCGTGAGAGTTCGAATGCCCACGAGAATTCAAATTTCTATGTCGGGCTTGAACTTAAAACGTTTGAATTTACCCTAAATACCATTCAACATGTTGACAATTGACTTATTTATTCTTAAAATTAACATGTAAATAGCATATTTCACATTGGTTTAATTCTAAGTAAATTGTCAAATATTGATTTCGTTCAGTTCAGTTTCTTAAATGATTTTTTGTTAAACTGGAATCAAAGCAAACCGTCGCATTACAATTGATTCAGTTGCAATTTTGAAGTAAAACTGATCTAATTCAGACCGTATCCACCACCATATTTATGAACGTCAAATCGTTTATTAAAAAATAAAAATAAAAAACCCTAGAACATGTATTATTGGGCTGGCCCATCTCATCTTAAAAGTTCAAATGGAGGTGGCCCACGTCCACCTTCAATGTTGGAAGAGGTGGGACAAAACATAGTGTTAAAATGTCAATGTCTCGGGCGTAGAAGGAGAGAAACAGAAAGCCGGGACAGGGTTGGTTTTTTTTTTTGGTAAAGAAATGGTGGCAAGTGTGCAACCACTCCGAGCCGGGGAGGGGTTAAGGTTAAAGCTCTCCCCCGGGGGACAGGGTTGGTTTTTATAACACCATTACTTGCAAGCATAGTATAAAAATATTTTTTCAAGTTACGAATTTTTTAAAACGTATCCATACACATATCGTATAAATATCAATAATATCGGAAAATAAAACGCAAAGGGGATTCAAACCCCTGCCATTTCACTCCTCTAACGCTTTAACAACCGTGTTGCTTATGTTTTTGCGATAATATGCTAAAATATGTATATTTATATTGTTTTGTTTCCTTGCAAGAATCAGATTTTCACATGAGAATGTGACTCTTTGACCTTTCGTTTTGGGATGAATCAAGCGGCTCATGGAAAGAATTCGAGACCCAATCTTCAAATGATTTTTCTTATGGACAACGTCAACCAATCTCGGATCCATATGGGTGGCATGTTAACAATTATATGCAAAACTATTTTGGGGATTTATCATTTGATGACTACTCTTCACAATACACTTACTTTACACATAGAGATGATGAAGATAGTGAAAAATTTGAACCTTATAGGAACTCTATGTAGTACTAAGTCACTCATGTATCTTACCATGCAATGTATAAAGTGTAAAATATTGTAGTAAATCATTATATATAAATAATTATGGTGTGTTTAATCTTCTTTCATCAATTACTACATATTTTCTACACTTACAGTGTTTGTCAGCTCGCTATATAATCGACTTAAATTAGTTAAACCTATCATGCAATGCATTTCCTTCCAATATTTTGTGATAAACTAATAGATAATTGACTAAATAAATATCCTCCAAAGTTTCAATAAAAATTTTCAAGTTTTTCTTATAATTTCCGTGGTTTTTATTTAATTTTTATTGATATTGATAATATCCCGATATTTCCATTGAAATTTCTGTGTTTTTGGACTATCGATATTTCCGATACCATCGATATTTTAGACCTTGCTCGGAAGCATACACACCAAAGGGAGCATTCAAGGACTGCATTTACCGCCAGTGGGGGTTTACCTAAGTGGTTGAGGTCTTTTGTTTGCAAACCCCACGACATCAGTTTGAATCCCCTTGTGGGTGCCCCACTCTCCTTAAAATAGAATTCCCCCTCCCCTTAAAATTGAGTATCGATCGAATTAAAAAAGAAAAAGAAAAAAGGACTGCATTTACCCCGAAAAAAAAATGGGAGTGAATTTAAAAGGAGAAAGTAGGTTTCATACTTCACACATCCATTTTTGTTTATTATTTTATTCTCTAATAGAATTATTAAACGTGAAACATGGAACATGCATGACATTGAATCTAGATTGATAATAAAATGTTAATCACATTAATCAAGTGCTGAGTTTTGTTTGACTTGGGTCCATTTGAGATGGCTCACCTTTTTTTAAATAAGCCGTCGTCTTCTATGGTTCATATTGAATGGTTAGGTCTAATTCCGGTTTGAGTCAGTTCGATTTGTTGTCATATCAAAACTAAATCTTCAGCTTTTTAAAAAGATCATTGATTGCCAAACCATGATTTGATTTTCATATTTTTAAAAAATTCCGTCAAATTTACGTCTGTAATGGTTTTCAGATGTGCAAAATATGATTAAAGTTTGACATAGTCCATTGCCTTTATTTCTTAGAACAAGATGTTTGGCGAAGCGATCCATGACTTTGAAGTTCTTGGTATCATGGGCCAGATCATATCAAATTCTGATGAAATGATGAATGTCGTGATGCCACCAAGAAAGCACCATGCTTCTGTGGATGAACTAATAATACATTGTCTTCTCTTCACAGAGAAATAATCAGTGCAGTTTGCCAATTTTGACCCAGAAAAAAGAAGTTTGCCAATAGTTTTCATGTCTTGGTTTTCTTTTCTTTTTTGATTTTACTGGTTACTGGCTTTTTTCATCTCCAGGGTTATTAATCAGAAAAGCCAAGTGTGTTTTTGGGGCACTTAGCTCAAAAAAGAAGAAGCTCAAATGTATCTAACATAGCAATTGATACTTAAGCAAGCATCAGTATCAAAGATTCAAAGACTTGCGCGTAAATTTACAAAGCTGGGCAAGAAAAGCTAGAGAAATGAAAGTTTTTCAGGCTTTGCTGGATCAATCGTACAAACCCTCTTGCTCCCATATATCAACAAGAAAATCGATCATTTCCTGTCATTTAAATTCAAGAAACAGTCAGAACCAAAGAGGTTGCAGAAGCAAATACCAGCAGAGGAAACAAGTGGAGCCAAGTCAACTTACAGGGAGAGGGATCGGCTGGCGAAACGGCTTGTTGGTACTAAGTAAACTCTCATAAGTGGCATTCCAACTACAAAACACAGTAGTTGGATCATTGGTATATATTATGGATGCTGGAAATATGGAAAATGCTAATATAACTGCAAGGGACAAAAACTTGCATAGGCAGCTATGGTGTAACTAGTGCAATCCAAGGTGCAAACAAGAGAAAGCTAAAATCAAGTGAAAATTAGTAAAAAGTTAAGTTGCTAAATCGGGGCATGTATCCCTACTCAAATGTAACATGCCCCTACGACGATTAATACTTCTAATATCATAGGCAATAAAGAAATTCACCTTATTCTAGGTTCTCGAAGTTGCGTCTGGTGTTGAGACCTATTTGCAAGCCACTGACTCCTTGTCTGGTTCCAGAGTAAAAGACCTGAACCCATTGAAACTTTCACCAGTTAAAAATTTAGTTTGCTAGAATAATTGGAATTAAGGGCATTGTAGAACAATGATTATGACTCTGGACGTAAGTTCAGCCAAAAAAGTTTCAGAAAAGCACCACAAAACCTATCATCACCCATTGCTTTCACCTTGCAGGTCTAAAAGATTACAAAAATGGATCAAATGACACAAACATCAACACCACACCAAACTTAAGTTTTCACAGATAAAACACTAAAATCAATAAAAACAATGAAGATAGGAAATAAAATAAAATAAAATGGTTATGTGAATCAAGCTTTCCTGAATATCCACCGTTGTCTTCTCTTTTGTTGTTGAAGACAAATAAAACATACATGGATAGCAGCCATACAGGAAAAGCCCATAAAAGGTAAAAGAAGCTACTTCCCCCAGTTATATGTTATCTGTATTTAAGAGTATTTTCACATTTGAAAACAGTGGTAAAATTCTTGAGATAGATGAAACCATACAACCAACAGGTAGCTCTTTCTCTGACTACTTAACCAAAGCAAGGTTATCAGAACCGCCTAGCCCAAAGCTTGGCTGGGCCATATTCTATCTGGCTATACTAAATAAATTAGAATGAAGTAGGTGACTCAAACAACACAGTATGACAAGGGCAAAATAAACATACAACATCAAAGCCTGTTTCAACGAGTGACTATAAGACAAGTTCATACCAGAGAGAGAAATAGAGAGGTTATTTCATGTGACTTACCATGATTTACAAATTCAGGTGTATTGCTTGTGCTGCCAGAAGTACCATGGGAATCAACGGGGTTTGAAGTGCTCACTGATGAGATGCTTTTCTGGGACTGGACTCCACTGTTCTCCATTTCCATAGTGCTAGTGCTCCAGAAGTCCTCTGATATGCTATTTTTCCTCGCCGATCGACCTTGAATTCTCAGTCTGTTTGATGGCTCATTGACCGCAATAAGTAGTCGGGGTTGGGTACCAGTACAGCATCCAAGACAGCCTCTGCTCTGTTACAAATTAGGTTTAAGTAACCACAAAAAATGATTAGTAATAGTACCACACCTATCAACTTGATTCCCAGTCTAGGAGCCAGAATTTATGAAAACTGTAACAAGAAAAAAACAAATTGAAAATTAATAATACTACATGGGCGTACATAGTTTGCATCCTAAAGTTCTTTGGGACCCCCCCTAAGTACCCACACTCCAGAAACAAAGAAAATAGGAAACAGTAAAAGCCCAATTGCGTACACTTTCCCATGATTTAAAACTGTACAATCTTCCAATTACTGAAATTTCCAATGATAATCAAATCTAGCTTTCTTTTTTGGGTAAAATGGACAGAACCTCAAGGAAGAAACTGATGCAATATGCAACCCATCATTGATTCTCTATAAGCAAAATATCAGTGGTATCAAATCCACCATTTGTAACAAACCTAGGTATCAAATTAAAACATAAGAAAATAAACTTAGCCACTCAAACTCACACCACCAGATCCGAGTTCTACAAAGACCACAGTACTCAATACCCAATTATGAAAAACTTAAAATAAGAACAAGGCATGGTCATTTCCTGGAGAAATTCATTAGAATTAAATTTTAGGTAAGAAAAAGAAAGAAAATATTCTCCCTTACACTGAAAAGTGCCTTGCATTTCCTTTTGAATTTCTCCGCAATTAGAGACATAAAAGCTCGAAAACAAGCACCAGAGAATACAAAAAATGAACAGCAGGGTTTCTTCCCAAAGCATCTCTCCGTCTGGGACAACAAACAACACCTAGAATACATATTTTCTATAGAATTCCATCCAAAGGGAAACCCTTAAGAATACAATTACCAACTGCCTAAGGCTTGAAGCAAAGAATGGCAAATAAAAAAGCCACCAACACGTTTCTCTGTTCACTCACTTCAAGCTCGCTTATCAAACAAGCAAACCCAAGTACAAAGATTCCAAAACAAAGTTAAAGGAACAAGCTTGAGCTACAGACGAAAACCTCAAGCCCCTGTTTGGTCATCCAGAATGCCAAGGGTAAAAGAAACAAAAACAAAAACAAAATATTGCACTTTTGGATCTTTGTTTTTTCACCAATGATGTCAGCATCCCAGAACCAGCAAAATCGATTTAACTACACTAAATAGTTGTATGTCCAATTGGAGCTCAGATTTGGATTTCTAGAGTCTCAATAATAGGAAAAGAAAATATCATTCTCAGAGTGAAGTCTCACTTTTATTATTCTTATCTCATTGCTTCTCCCAACAACCAGACATTTACAGCAAAATCCCCTCTGTTTGGTTGATGAGAAAATTCACGAAAAACAATCCAAGTTTTCAACTTTTCTTCTTCATTTCCCTTAATTGTCTCATAAAACAAACAAAGCCCACAACTTTTTCTTTTTAAAGAAAAATAGAGATAGAGAAAGGATTAAGAAAAAAACTCACCCCATGCATGTGAAAATGGCAGAGACCCAAGACGGAAGATATCTACAGCTTTTCATCTAGACGCGGCCAAGCTCAAACTTGTCCACCGAAACCCTATATCCACGAAGGAGAGAAACACACCTCACGATCCTGCGTAATACATACAATTAGAGCTGGCAACAGAGCACTCAGATAAACACCAATTTAATTTCAGCCAAATTCAAACACAATCACAAAGATTCATGCTCTGTTTGATTCCCAAGAAAAAAAAAAGGAAATTAAAATCAGAGAGAGGAAAATGATTACAAGTTACAACCACCTTCAATTAAAAAACAAGTTTTTATTTTCCAATTAATTTTCTTTATAATAATGGACCTGATAGATGTCATGGTTGGATTGGCAATTGGGTAAGGTCAGTTTCTTCTCTCCTTCATGGAAAAGTTGGCCCTCTGGTTGGCTTCTGATTCAACCAAAGGGGCACCCTTTGTTCTTCTTTCTTTCTTTAAAAACTCTCTCCTCTCTTTCTCTAATTTTTTCTCACTATTTTTATGTGTTTTGTGATAGAAGGATTATTACTTTATTTATTGGGAGGAAGGAGGCAAAACCAAAGGTTGCTTGGGGGTTTTTTTTTTTTATTCTTTCTATTTTCTTGTTGTGGGTTACAACCACTCCTATGAAATTTTTGATTTGTGTTGGTGTTGGGGGGTCCATGGTGGTTTTGATGGAATCCATCAATCATGCTATCATAATCCATCTAGTGTTTTTGGATCATTATTGTTGTTGTATTTTTGTATCATTTTTATTATTGGATTTAGTTGATTGTAGCAAGAGCTCAATTATTTGATTGCCAACCCATTGTGGGTTTCCTGTGGATATGTATAATTCCTTTTTTCTTGGCTGCCCCAGCATTGGATATATACTAAGATTTGAATGAATCAGGACATTTGACTTTAACTCTTGAAGTGGATAAGGCAAAAGAAAGTATCAACTAATCTATAATTCTATATGCCCTTATGAAAAGCACATGTCATGTGTATTATATGATATGTCCAAATATTGAAATTCAAGAGAGGAAGTCAAAAGTTAGTGTATGTGACACATAGCAAAATGTGAAAATTTTCTGTCTTTTGATCTGTAAATCACTGGGGGAGTAGAAGTATGTGTTATTTTATCAAGAGCCTAAATTTTATGGTTCCTAAGATAAAGACCTCTCATGCTTTCTTGTCCATTGTGTTGACCATATATGCATTCATATGCAAGAAACCATCTGCATGAAAAACAAACAGCCTCTGCCAACATTTTGACAAATTCTCCCAGGGCAAACCCTTAATTTGAAATTATAAGGTATCTGAGAGAATGTATATCCAAAACAATGAGACCATGACCACTGACTTTACAGTTAGATCAGCAATCTTATCCTTGTTTGCCTGGCTTTTTTGGACTGGGTCCTACATTTTCAATACAAGCTTAGAAGCAATTAAATGAGGTTTTAATGAGAGCAATGATTCATGTATTGGAGGATGGTGATGATGATGGAGCTGTGGCTGGGCTTACAGTGGTGAAGGTGGGCACTTTGATGGCTGGTTGTCTCTTAGATTTGCATGATTGAACAGGAGGAAGTGGAAAAGGGAGGACATTTTTGGACTTTGTTGTTAAGAAAAGAAAAATGCAGGATCATAGTTGATGAACATTAAACTTTTATTTGGATAATAATTTGCATATGTTTTGTACAATTCAGGGACTTAACAATGTTGTTAATGACTAGTAGGAATTTACATCCAGATTAGGCATTTAGTAATAACACATCTTGAGCAGACACAACTGCTAGGTTGTGAGGATTGGAGGAAGGTACTCAGATTTATTACCGAAAATTCGAGCCTTGGTATCGGGGAAATGTTCGAAGCCTGGCAGTGTTGTTAGATCTCCAGTCTTCTTGCTTACTTCAACAGGGTAGCGAAGAAGGTGACCTGGAAGGTCTTGATGGAGTGTGTCGCTTGAGTAGAGATCCCAGTATTTTTCGGCAATCTGATTTACTCTTCGGACACATTCCAAAGATTCTGGATGCGAGAAGGAGTTGTCTGGCACTCTAAGGTGCTCAAACCATAGTGATAACCTGAAAGCATAGATTTGACCCCTAGCTGGGTCTGTGGTAGCTAAATGTTCAGGCTGGAATGCCCCCATAGCAATCTCAGAGTCCCTTGATCCATCCATGGACCTTTGGTTTATGTTGGCAGATCCAATGATTATGTATTCATCATCAACTGAAACAGGCACATGTTAGCAGACTTTCAGTAATATGTATTCGAAATTTTGAACATGATTAATGATCTCTTACAATATATCTAATATGTTATGTTGCTAGAGAAAATTTCACATTCAAACATAACGGAACTCTACAGTTATGACTTACCTATCATCATTTTTGAATGCACATAAATCATGAAACGCCGGGCCTGCTGAGCTCTTTTATAATCAGTGTCTGGCTCTGGAGTCTCTGGAGGTTTATATTCTCCATCCTTCTCCATTTGCCGGTTGCCTAGGCAGAAGAATGTCAGATAGTCCTTGGGGTGTTCATTTGAACCCCTTCTATTAAGTGCTTCAGAGATATCAGTATACATCATCTCCATTGTCCTTCTTTGCCAATCCAATATAGCCTGAACAGAAGCACTCTCAGGTATACCTTCTGGCCACATTGGGACAACAATGTAGACAGTGAACCTCTCCCCTGATTCAATTTTACTAACAATCTTTAGTGAGAGCTCCTTTGGTATAAGATGCAAAGCATTAATATCCTCATCCTTAATGTCTTTTGATTTCCAGCCAAATGAGCTTCCAAGGAAGTACTGATTCTCTATGTAAATGAAGTTTTTGGCACGACGAATGGCTTGGATATATGCGTCTTGAATGCTTCTGTCTATGATGTTATTCTTCCCACTCACAAGGCCCATCTGTGTTGCTTCCAGAGGTTTCTCAGGAAAGCCAAAAGCAGCCCCATTGTCAATAGATCTGAACAACTGAACATTCCATGACTCCTTGTCATTTGAGAACATATTTTTTAGTGGGTGAACTGTGATTTCTTCAAGCTTGCCAATTGAAATTAAGAACCTTTCACCAACTTGCTTTTTCCACCTCTGCTCAAAGTTGTACAAGACATCCCAAGCAACAGGCCCTTCCAGTTTGCAATGAATATCATGCCAAGGCTCCCTTGGACCGCCTTTCCTAATCGAAGAGCCAGCAAAGTTTGGCTGATGGAAATCCTTCTGGTGAGTTGTGTCTAGAGTTGCAAACAGGGGATGTTTTGGCGTATCATATCTTCCATCACAAAGATCAATACCTCCAACAAAACTCACAATCCTTCTTTTTTGGGATTCTCCACCAGGCATCTCACTGTCAACTACAATTGTCTTCTGATGGTGAGTAAACATTGTTGCAGTCTGAAAACCCTGAATTATGCTTTTTCCAACATCAGGGTTCCGGGGGCATAAGAAGCAATGCACTTTCGTGTTTCGAAAGTATTCTTCGGTTCCTTGATCATGGGTTGTCATCAAACCATCCTTCTTCAGTTCCTGAACAGAAGTTCTGTCATCCCAAACAAGCAAAAGAACTGAAACACCCTCATTTGCCTTCCTCTTAAGAAGCTCCCCTAGTGTAATGTCATCTTTTCGCCTACTTGGGTCCCTTAACAAGGTTATTTCGCTGTACACAGACCACCCGGTTATGTAAATGAAGTGCCTTGCATTAGTGATCGCATCAAAGATGTCCTCCCAGCATCTCTGGGGCTCATACATAGGGATGTGACTGATAAAATCGTTCGGGACATGGGAATCTTGGTATAGTGTAACCCTGCAACCCTCTCTTTGTTTAAAAAATGTCCAAGGAACACCATCATACTTGGGACTTTTAATCCCCAGAGACCAATGGAAGTCATCTTTAACACTGGAAAATTGCAACTTGACATGAATTCTAGAATTTCCATAGATGGGATTTCCTTCTTCATCTAATATTTCAACCCATCTGTCCACCCCAAAACCCTTGATTATTTCTTCAACAGTTATATAAGCTCTTCCAATCAGAGTTGCCCCAATCAGATCATTACTTTTGACAGTGAATATAAGGTGTGAGATATTATGAGCACAGTAGATGTGAAACTCTTCCCTCCATTTGGGATTGTTGGGATCGTTTACCATTCTGGTCCGGCCAACCCTGGCCTTATCTAGATCAACTGTTGCATAGAGTTTGGATCCAACAATCTACAAAAGATTTAAGGTAAATTTATGCAAAGAAATAGATTGATCAGTAGTTTGGAGGAAAATGAGATTGATATTAATAATATACCTGTTTAGGCCCGCACAGCACCAACTTCTTGATTTGAGCTACAAAGTTTTTAGGTGACTTTTGTGCAACCACAGAGTCAAAAGTAAGGGAAAAAAATTATCAGGGCAAGAACACTTCACCAGAAAAGAATAACCACAAATTGTACCGACACTTTTACCATTGAAAGAAGTTATAAAAAAAAAAAAAAAACAGGTTCAATTAGACATTATGCATGGTACTTTGGCATGACAGTAAAATTTGTGCAAACAAAAGTTGAGTTCAGCAGATTAATTTGCATGGCTATACTGATCAAAGATGATGCACCTCACAGGACATCTCTTCATTTTTGCAGGAGATAAAGAAGATTTCAAGTTACAAATGATATGTATTTTCCATCAGAATCTTGTTAGGACTTTGTCATTAGCGCTATGATCCATAGTTTCAGAAAGAGAAACAGAGTTTAACAAATTCTTGGAGATATGGTTGGTTGGTGACAACTTGGGGAAAGTGATTTATAATTTAGTCAAGGATATCATAAGCTTCTTTAAAAATATCCAGATGTAAATCATATGCAAATATAAATTTTCCTTGGATGAAAAAAAATATCAGATGAATCAAGCCTACAAAGAGAGAAACACAGAACAAACTGACAGATTGTATGGTATTTGAGATCACCGATACACAAGTCAAACAAAACTTCAAGCTCGCATTGTCTTTCTAATTCAGATTTTTGTATGATTGTTCTAAAAGCACTCTTTGAAAAGTCATTTGAGGTGTTATTGCCAGCAGTTGGGTTGGGAGAAACACTTTCATGCGATGGGTATAGCAACATGGGAAGTGCTATCTCCGTTGCAAGTAAGTTTTTCTGGTTGGGGTAGATATATTTTCCATCTCATAACTCCATAGCTTTTTTTTTCTGTTTTTGGTCCAAACCTCACTCTACAACTTTACAACCATTTTCTACCCCAAAAAAAGAAAAAAAATCAGATCAAAATTTTTACAACCATATCATTTATTGATTAGGCTATCACTTTTGAAATTTCCCCTTTACATGGCTTACCATGATTCTGAGAGAAAAAAGTACAAGCATTTTTCCTTGGTCAGTTTATACTTTCTTTTCCCTTAAAAGTATGAACACTTTATATGGATTATAACATAAAAGAACAAATAAATGTCACAACAAAACTTGCTCAAAGAAATAGGAACAAAACTGAAAAGTTTTCAGTTCATGTTAAAGAAAAAAATTCGTTTACCTTACACAATAAGTGGAGCCCACATCCATTGTATAGCCTATCAACCTCATATATCGTTGCCGAAAGTGTCCCATGAAGCAAACGTGGCATTGTTTTTCACCTTCTCTCACTAAAACTCTTGGGAATTTGCTCAAACAGAGAGATAGCTACAGAAAAACCAAAACAACAAAGATATTAGCATGCACGTATATATACATATAAAAGCATATATTTATAGCTTCAAGGAAAAGTTAAAGCAACATATAAAATGAAACAAAACTTTCAAGGAATACGTGGGAGATGTAAATGGTATTGCACAAAAGCTGACTTTGTTGGAGAAAATTTGGTAGCTTGTTAGGGTTTGGAATGAATCAAATTATTATACATATAGAAACAGAAAAGTGGAAGAGGAATCTCATTGATTTTGTATACGAAGGAAGGGATGTATCTGCAGAAAAGTCAAGCTAGAATCTGTTCCGCCTTTGCTTCCAAAGTGCCTTCTCAAGTCATCACAAACCATTTCAATCTATGTAACATGCCATGGTGAGCTCAAATACTAATCGATTAGAAGTTTATTTTGTTTTTTTAGTACAAGCAATTGAGGAGGGGGGTTTATATAAATTTATTGGGTACCTGGGGATTTCGAACCTTTGCCCATATATATGAAGGTGGAAGAGTTCAACCAATTGAGTTATACCATACACCATTGGCTAATCGAAATTTAGCATATTGGTAAATCTAAGATGTCACGTTATTCTTTTGCTTGAAAGATTAAAAGAAAGGGACCGGAAAAAAGGCAGCCTCTTGCTCATCAGATTATTTATTTCAGTTGCAGTTTACAAATCAGCATGATAGGTCTGAAAAATTGAGTGTTAAGCCAATCATGGAAAAAAGTTTTCAATAATTCAACCCCTGCTACATGATAATAGTCAGAAAATTCAAAGCCAACAATAAATTTAGCCATCAAAAGGTCAATAATTTAGAGACCCCTGTGGTCCTAGCAGAGTAAATAACAAATCCACAAGAGTCTTTTGAGTCAACCCCTAACCAAACACACCTTAATGCTCATCTGAGGAAAAAAGAAAAAAAAAAAAAAATTTAAAAATTTGGGGTGTGAAGAAAAGATAACTGTTGTGTAAATAATGGAAATAATAAATGCTTTTCTTTTGGGTGGGCAGAAGAGAGTGGCATAACAGGATGCTCATTTTTCCTTTGGTTCCAGTTGTCAAGAACCTGAGGGTTGTGTTATAATGGTTTTGTGTTGTGCAGGTGAAAACTTTATTGCACTCTGTACTACGTAGAGACTTTCCGACCAAAGCTAGCCACCGACAGTTCTTATAAATGTCCACATTGTACATAAAACTCTCTTCATCTCTTTGATATCTACCCAATATTATGCATACTTAAAATCCCATCTCTGAAAACTCTCTATCTCTCTCTCTCTGAATTTTAATAACATGGTACAGTCCAGAAAGTTCAGAGGAGTCAGGCAGCGCCAGTGGGGCTCTTGGGTGTCAGAAATTCGCCACCCTTTACTGTAAGTTCACCATACATTTACGCTTTTCCAACCGTCTAACAACATAACATATCAAACTCTCTAACAATGAAAAGAATATGATAACTTGATAACGTAACATGTGAGACTATCTGCATATTAATTATGATTTTTCTAACTGCAAAGATTTTGATCTTTCTTGATTTCTCTTTGGTTTTTGTTGTTGTTTGGGATTATTATTTAGTAAGAGGAGGGTGTGGCTAGGGACATTTGAGACAGCAGAGGCAGCAGCAAGAGCATACGACCAAGCAGCCATATTGATGAATGGACAAAATGCCAAGACCAATTTCCCCACCTCAAATAACAACAACAACAACAACAACAGCTCTGGTCAAGACACAAAGCCCACTGACCAAGACTCTCCATGGTCTCCCAAGGCACTTTCAGAGCTGCTCAACTCCAAGCTCAGAAAATGCTGCAAAGACCCGTCTCCCTCTCTCACTTGCCTGAGGCTTGACAATGACAATTCTCACATTGGGGTGTGGCAGAAGCGCCCTGCCGGATCGCGGGCAAGCTCGAATTGGGTCATGAGGATCGAGCTTGGGAAGAAAAAGAAACACATTTCTGATCATCAAGATGGATTCATGTGCTCCTCCTCCTCCTCCTCCTCATCCCCCTCATCCTTTTCGTCATCGACGAGTTCATCAATGGTGGGATTGATTGAGGCTGGAATGAGTGAAGCAGATCAGGATGAAGAGGATAAGCTTGCAATGCAGATGATAGAAGAGTTACTTAATTGGAATTATCCAATTCCTTCACCAACAAGTAATGTTCAAGAAGGAAATATTATTTAAAGGGAAGTTGTAGGAACCAACCAGCTTCTTCAATTCCTAGCCTTTGAATCAGTCCTTGAAGTTAAGTATAGCAGTAGTATATCAAATCATAAAATGCCACCTCACTCTTGTGTTGTGATTGGTAACTGGGAAAATTGTGTAAAGACTAATTAAATTAAAACCACTTGTAGATGCTGGTCAAGGTTTGTGGTTGGTTGTAGCAAATACGCTTGTCTTGAAATAGTAAAATGTAGATAACTAAGCTCACGTCTTCCTGCAGATTTGGTTCATTTCAGTGTACTTATATAATTTATATCTTGTTTACTTGCTAATTTGGTAAATATAATAATTATACTTTCACTTTATCTTGTATTAATAACCCAAATATGATTATTTATTGCTTAAGATGAGAAAACAAAAATGCTAATAACATCATACCATGTTATTGTTCTGGTGTGGTTTTTTAATTTTTTAATTTTATGAAACAATAAAAACGCAGCCTTTTACGGACAAATTCAAAAATAGAAAAATAGTAAAAAGACTTTGACACATATACCTAATATTTTCCACATATAGGAATGTTTATTTATCTTTTTGGCCAAACCTGAGGACTGTCATAATATCTTGATTCTCCACTAGATGTCGTTGTGTCTCAGATGATTGCCGTATAAATTACAGTGAGAGTTTTCAGGCAGGATTTAAAAAAAAAAAAGCAATTAGATTTTCGTATTATATTCCAACAACAAACAAAAAAAAAACATGACATTTTATTTCTCAGTAAATTCGAACCTATTACATGTCAACCTATATATATATTTTTTGTTTAGTGCATCATATAGAATTTATATAATTTTTTATATTAGATGTTGGGGGCATGCCTATCATAAAAGTGCATACCATCATGGTAGTTCCATGCTATGCTGCATGCCTAGAACATGAAATGAATGAAATTTTGGGAATGAAAAAGAAACTTATATTTGATTATGCTTAATTATATTGAAAAGAACATATGTTGATTGGTTAAGCAATTTTCACATACCCATCATGCTTTGTTTCCATATCAATAGAATCAGCATCAACTTAGTAGACATCACATATCAAATCATACCAAATCCTCTTTTAAACTTATTTTTAATATGAATTTTTTTTAAAAAAAAAAACCCCAACTTTAATATTTCCTTAAACTTTATTTAATTTGAGAAATCTTTGACCACCCAAAAAGAAGAAGGGAGATTCACTATTATACTCAATATAGGAGTCCAAATTATAGAAATATCATATATGAAATGGACTTTAGAAACACACTCAAAGCCTATTTACAACATAACAAAGATGCTTTTAACTTCTTGTAAATTACAAAACTGCCATCGATTTCTTAAAACAAGCTCAACCCCAAAATCTCATTAAAAAAACTCCAAATACTCAATAAGGCATTAAGGTAATTTAATAATCAAAATAAAATAAAATAAAACCAGCTGTTATTTTTTGGATTTTTTTTGGGTTTGTTTATAGAAATTAAATGGTGGAGGGTTTATTTATATTTTTTGTGCTAAGAATGGGTATATGACTAAATATCTCAAAAATAAATCAAATCAAGTTGGGTATAATCAAGTTGGATTACTTTAGTTCATGAAAATCGCAGAACGGGAATCCCGTCGTGAATGTAAGCAGAATGATTTTGAAGTTAACTTACTGCCAATAATTCAAGAAGTAAAAACAAATTAGAGTATTGTTGGACCAGAAGATAAATAGATGTAGAGCCTTCAATAGGGAGAAAAATAGGAGGAACACATCTTGTGGTGTGAATTACAACGAACTGAGACCACATGAGTTGCTCCTGTAGTGCCAGTACGATTGAGAGACCATGAATGTGAAACTGACCTAATCGTGAAGGGAAAGCCCTCTCGGTAGTTGGGTGATCAATGCTCCATACATCAAGGAGACTAAAAGCCCTTCATCTACAGACACTTTTGCTATCTCACACAGAGAGAGAGAGAGAGAGAGAGAGGACAAGAGAGAAGGGGCAAGTTTCATTGCAGATTAATTTCGGGGGCATGTGATTATCAAATGGGGCAGTTGATGGTAGATGTGACACTGACAGTGACATATAGAAGATTTTTAGTTGTGATTCTCGTTCATTGTTGTCGTGGATCCCTCTCAATCAAGTCTCAAAATGGAATTGATCTACTTCTGTATACCATATCAATCCATTTAGAGTATAATACTGTAGCTGACGTAGAATACTTATTTATAAATTATAGTGAAAGAAACCCTTTGAACAATTTGATTTTTGCCAAATTAATTTTAGTTTCCGACAAAAGCCGAAAGCGAAATGAGCTGCATTTTCATTTTCATCTTCATGGACATTTAACTTTGCTATGAAATCCATAAAGAACTCCATGGATCCTGGAGGAAAACAATATTGAAACCCATCAAAGAAAAGAGAACCGAAACCTTAGAAGAAAAAAATTTAGATTATTATAAATAAACCCAATCCTAGACATGTATTTATAAAAAAACCCACGCACTATTTAAACATAGAAACACACCCAATATCAACCCCAAAATCAACAATTGTATATTTTTTGGGTGTGTTTATAAATGGGTTTTGAGTGTGTGTAATGATGGATTTTGGGTGTGTTTATAAAGTGTTTTGGGTGTTGGGTTTTTTTATAATTTCAGCCCCCATTTTGGGTGTTTTAGTGAAACTCCCAAAAAAATTTGCCAAAATAAGGAATTAAAGGACTCAGAGTAGAAGCTCACGCAATTTCAGTATATGCCTGAAGATTCAAACATGGGTAGTGATAATGGACCTGACAATTAGGCTTTGAAGATTCAAAGGAGCAAAATGTTTTGCAGTCAACCAAAAGACATTTAATTGCAAGCAAGCAATAAACTTGTAGCTTCAATAAAGTTATACTTCCAAAGGAAAATCCAAACAGAAAATGAAATATAAAAATGGACCTAATAAAATGGCAGAATGGCCTTGTCGCCATGAAGTTTGACAGAGAGCAACAGGAGACACAATCTCAATGACTTCAAATGCTTGTCATATCCGATCAGCAAGGTACCTCTTCAAAGAGTTGATTGGCTTTGTAGAGTCAATATGTTCCACTCCGCGGCACTTAATCTTGATTCGGGCAAGGTAGTCAGCTGCGATCCATGCAAAGCTCAACATCACCACAACATCTCCAGGACCATCTGGCTCTTGCAAAGGCGGCGATTGTTTCACCCATTTAGGGTGGTAAGTTACCTGATACCATGCTGAGGCCTTCTTCTCACACAATAGATTCTTCTCATCATCAGTAAGAGCCTCCAAATTTGAATCCAAGTTCTCAAACATTTGCCTGAATTCTTTTTTCAGAGCATTGTAAGAATGACTCAGCCGCTCTTTCAGCTCCCCTTGCTTCTTGCTGTTGGACTTGGGGATCGACCAAACATGCCCAGTAACTATCTCTTCTTCCCTCTTGACTTTATATTGTCCCATTAGACCCTTCAGCTGACCATCATACGAGCACTTTTTCTCCCATGCATCAAATATAAAATCAGCCGCTCCAGGAACCTCAAGATCCATATCATATGGGATGTCACTGGGAACATAATGTAGCTCAGAAGAGGTTGCAGCATCTTCATCATACGCATCTCTAACCTTGCGATAGAGTCTCCCCAAAATTTTAGTTGACTTGTACGACTGGTTGTCTTCTTTTCCCAAGAAATCTGGGTATAACCTTGGCTTTAGGTGCTGTGGTAGGGAAACAATCTTCCCGGTTTTCGGAAAATCAACTGCTAATGCTGCTAACTCAGCTAGTTTAAGGCAGTTCCCATCCAAAGCCCCATCATCACTGCGGTCAGCATGAACCACATGTGCATTGCATATTGGCCCTAGGTTCTCATTCGTCATGTTTTTCACAAAAAAATCTATTATGTCCTGTGGTATAAACACAATGACAGTAAGAGAGTGTCCGTGACAAATTGGGATTCCAAAATTGTGCAAACCCAACAAGGAAAACACTACTTATAATTGGACCTAAAACAAATACAGAACAGGTTATCAAGAATCATGGCTCAATTCTTACTTTATACAATTGTTCAGAATCCTACCACATCTTATTGGTATGATTTTTCTGTGTATGTGTTTATTAAAATAATTTCTTGTGATCACACACCATTTGCAAGGAAACTTCACGATGACAACTCATGGTCATAAAATATAAAATACTTCTTGACATGCATCTTAATAGTTTATGCTTTTAATAACAATGGTACAGCCAAGACAAATTTAACATGGTATCAGAGGGAGATAAATCCTTGAAACTACAACCTCCCAGTATAAGTTGAACTCTACACTTCAGGCCCTTTAGTAGTGGGGAGAGGACCATGTGAGGGGAAACGTCAGCTTATAAGAAAATTGTAGTCCCCAGCTTACCAGCTTAGACTCTAATGATAGTAAGAGAGTGTCCGTGACAAACTTGGGATTTCAAAATAGAGCAACCCAACAAGGAAAAACAAATGATTTAGAATGTAAACCTAATATAAATGAAGACAAGTTACCATGAATTATAGCTTGATTCTTAATTTAGACAAAGGCTCAGAATTCGGCCACATTTTAGTGATATGATTTTGCTATGGATGTGTTAATTAATAGAATAGTTTCTTGTACAAAAACCACTGGCTAGGAAACTTCATGATGACAACTCAAGCTAATAAAATATAAAACATTTAGTGACATGCATTTTAATAATTTAAGCTTTTAAGAAACAATGGTAAAGCAACAAAACTTAACATGGTATCAGAGCTTAAGATCCTGACTTAGAATCCTTAAATACAGGCTGAAGTCTACATATTCAGACCGTTAGTAGAGGAAAAAGGACCATGTGAGGAGGAACATTATCATATAAAATATTGCAGTCCACATCTTACCGGCATAGACTTCCAGGATTAAGGGTAAACAAATAAATTTAAGGCCTGTATCCTTAATAGTACAGCCATAACAAAATGGTGGCATCTAATGCGTTTGCAGGAAATCTGGTAACAAAAGCTTACATGCTCCCACAGAGCATAAAACAAAATATTGTTGTACAAGGATAAACTAGACATGATGCACAAGTGTTAACGGGGCAGTGTACTAACATTATCAACTCTACAAGAAAATTCCTTAAAAAATAGGAGTCTGACATGCCTTATCCAATATAACGACACTACAGTGTTATTTTATTAATATTTCTTGTAGAAGCATGCAGATAATGAGAAGGTTGCTTGTCTAAGAAAGAAAAGCAATCATGGAAAGAGAAAAAATAATGATAATCATGTTCCCAAAATTTAATATAATAGAATATAACAGATAATCACTAAAAATGGTAGGTAAGTACCTGCTGAGTAACAGGACGCCCCTGACGTTTGGCTTCTGCAGGATCATACTGCATAGGCGTCCAGCTCTTCTTACTTGGAGGAATAAGATTTTCATCCCATGTGACAAAGTAGAGGTCCCCGTCTAGGTCACTTCCAGAAGCTTCATCCGTGTGGGGCCTATCACCCTTTTGAGGGAAAACAAGGCAATCATATAAGTGGTGCAAACCTGGGGCATCAACTGCTTCAAGAATCCTTATATCTCCAGGATGAAGGCAAGGATTCTTTGCTATCACAACGTATCCTTTAATCACTTGAAGATTCCTCTCTATCTGAGCAAAACTAGAGCCATGCTTTGCAAAACAGCTCTCTAGCGATGGGGTAGACACTTGGACAAAGCACTGACCTTGCTCAAGTACTCCAAGCTCATCAAGAACGCCCATAAGCCATCTCCCAGAATGGATGAAAATCCTAGCCTTTTCCCTAAGGCCCCAAAGTTGTGCGGCTTGTATACAGGTTAACATGCCTCGTAGATGAGGTTCTGTCTGGGGCTTGAAACCTGCACTCAACATTATAGCTGCCGCATTTCCTTGCTCAGCGCAGGATGCAGTGAGAACATCAAATGCCACATCCGTGTCCACGAGCATCTGGTTTAATTTGAGAATCATCTTCTCCTGCATCCTCCAGAATATTTCATCTTCAACTTTCAGTGTTGAAAGCAACGTTATAATCTGCCTGTTTAAGAAACCTGGCTGATACCTAGTCCAAGAACAGATTTCCAATGTAGTATGCTTTGACTCAAACTTGTTCATGCTAGTCCTCAAAGAAAGCCGGAACCCATCGTCTTTGGATGGCCAACAAGCCACAACCCCCTTGCAGCCAGCAAATCTTATTTGATATGCACAAGGTGGATTTCTGTCCAATTTCAATTTCTCTGCAACTTCCAGTGCAAGGTCAGGAGTGATCATACCAATCCCATCCGAAAAAACATACCCATTCCTCTCAATATCTGGAATGTCATTTACCTCGCTTGATGGAACTTCTACAGTTGCATATGTAGACGAAAAACACTGACCCATCCTAGCAGCACATTTTGCTACGTTTTTGTTGTTGAACTTCCCCATCCAACTAGTGATGTTGCCGACACTAATGTTCACGCATTCAGCAAAGAACCAGGCAGAACGGTCTCTCAATTGATTGGATGAGAAGGCCAGGAAAGTGTACTTACGACCGCATAAATAAAATCCATCATTCAGAATGGTCCTAAACCTTTTAAACACGTTTGTTTTCTGAAAATAGGAATTTGACGTGATTTCCTTCACAATAGGAGCAACATAGTAGTTCAGAACATTGGAATTAATTTTCTGCATGCCTTCATCCATAAAGGTAACCCTTAAAAACCGATCAGCAACTTCCTTATATTTTCTAAGAACCCTATTGGATAGTTCAACCTCAGGCGGAAGACAATAGGCCTTAGTTGGGGTGATGACCAACCTCCTAACTTCAGCAATATCATCCAACCGTTTGGGATCCTTGACAAGCTTGGGATTCTTCAGCAACCAATCTTGGACAACTTTCAGCCTCTCACATGCGTCAAAAACTGGGCTTCTGTAAGAACACAGGTGCTTCAATGCAGCCACATTGATCTCCTTTGGTTGGCTCCTCAGTAAATGAAAGAAACTGTCTGACAACTGGTGCTGATTAACAGTGCCCTTGTGCATTACTGCATTAACCAAGAACATTATCTCAAAGGAAATATCTTCCTCGTACTGAATACTGAAGAAAGGCTCTGTATTAGACATTCCAAAATCAGGTTCATCCTGAATCCTAGGTGGCCATTTGATGCAAACCTCCTTCACCCTTCTTTCTCTAAGATAATTCATGGCCTTCTTCAACTTCGCACCATGGCGGGGTGGTATTAAAACTCTGTAAGAATTACAACGCCCAATGGCCCCACTAGGAGTAAAATCTGTGGTTCTAATCCAAGGATCATCATCATCCAACAAATCAAATGGGACTGATTGGTCAATGTCATCATCAGCAGTTCTATATGAAACCCAGGGTGATGATGTCAGCCGCAACAGAATCACAAGATATGAGGTGTCTCTGTATTGTTTGACTTCAGCGATTTCTCTTACTAAGAACTCCACCTTAAAATCACATTTAATCACTGCATGCTTCTTTGTCCCTTTAAATGAAAATGCAGTGTCCATTGTAAAGCAAAACTTGCATGTTCCATCAAAAGGATCCACAATAAAATCTACCCCATAAGGAGGTCCTCTCCAAGAAACAAAAAACTCATCTTGGCGAACTAAACTTCCAATCTCAACATGCACATCGGATAACTTGAATGGAGTCGTGGTCCTCCTCCTCCTGTTCAGAAAATATGGATTCTCAAGGCCCAAACTTACTTTCAATGGTTCATTGTTAAAAAAAAGTTCACAACGGCCTGCTGCATCCATAGCAAAAGTTACTGAATCAGGTGATACAAAATGCACAAATGCATGGGGCTCCACCCTGTTATAATCATCTGTTCTTTTAACATCTGCACTATTGATCTCGAAATTTGGGAAGGACTCTGGAGGGGTCCAAGACGTTTTTAACCTAC
The DNA here is from genome assembly GCF_965620075.1 of Prunus avium. Lineage (NCBI taxonomy): Eukaryota > Viridiplantae > Streptophyta > Magnoliopsida > Rosales > Rosaceae > Prunus > Prunus avium. The sequence goes on along the minus strand of NC_142284.1, from coordinate 53,986,242 downwards.
ACCTATATACAAGCCCAATTTCATCTTCCAAGTAGGTTACAAGATCTTTTGCCCTAACATGATGCTCAAATCCACCAAAACTGACTTGAGTTACTACTGAGCCATTTTCATTTGCTTCAAATTCCATTTTCCGTAAGAAATATCCACTGCCACTTCAAAGCTTGAGAACAAAAGAGAAAAAGAAAATGAAATAACCTCTTCAGTTGAATGGATACAAATAAAAAAAAATGTGCGTGAACAAATAAAAAAAATGGGCGTGAGCAAATATGGTAACATAGATTAGCATTCACAAAAGAATTCAACCACCAAAGTAATAGCCCAGGAACCAAAAAAAAAACCTTTAGGTAACCATGACCACTGAGGATGGGAAAAGTTGAATCTCATCTCTGTGTTTTCTTCTTAACAAAAACTGAAGAACGATAATGCAAATATTGTACCAAGACTTGTTCCTGAACGTCCTCGCTTATCAGAAAAGGATGTTGTACACAGGCCCAAGGATTGAGGTTCTAATCTACCACTAAATCAATCTGGATTGAAGAATAGCACACGCAGTACAGAACAACAACAAAATTCTTTTGTTTTCCACTCAAATACAAAGACGGAAAGAAATTCAATGAATTTTGATGCATAAAAGGGTGTAAAGCAAAACAAGAACAGTGGTCTCCACAACTAAAAGGTCCAAGACCCCCTTGCACCTATTTTACAAAAGATCAACTCATAGCCCTGCCACAACTAACCCAGATTGGGATCGATGTATCTGGTTTGGGAAAAAGGGCTTCCACATTATGGGAGCTCCTACCCCCTTCCCATAATTCAATACATCATGACAAAATGCAGAGGATTGATAAAATTATTTGGCATAGAATTCAAAACATGCAATGTTACCAAAGGAAATTTTTTCTCAAACTCATCATCCGCTATTCATTTTGCTCATAAAGAGCCAAACTGAACAGAAACTGATCATATTCTCACAAAATTAAACAAAAAATAAACACTTTATTCCCACATTTTCTCGGGAAACAATCACAGATTAACAGAAATTAGTGTCAGGAAAGAGAAAAGCCACACTGACCTCTTGAAGCTAAAATTCGAAATCGGAGCGAGACAATGCGCGAGAGAGACTGAGCCTGCGAGGAGAGTGACTTATATAAATGAAACCCAACAAGCGTGAGCACTGAGCTTGTCCTTCACGCCTTTTCCAGTTGCCCTTCCTCAAGAAGTTCCCGCTTTGTGACTCTGACTAAAATCGAAAAAAGGAAAAGAAAATTAAAAATAGTAAATGCCATCTGCCAAGTGCTCGATGAAATGCCTCAGTCAAAAAAGTGTGATCGCTCATTTCCCATCTGCTGTGATTATTGTTTACTTTGATTTGACGATGAAGAAAGAATAATCATTATGTTGAGAAAAATTAATTGTCAGAATCTTTCTCCTTCAGAGCACTTCCAGCAGTCTGCCCTTTGCCATAGCAAGGGGAGTCTAAGGCAGTGGCTGCCCTTGCAAAAGGTTGTGGTGTTTCCACTTATTGCCATGACAACAACTATTCACATGAGATATAAGAACAGAAATTTGTATAGAGTTTTGGTATGGGAAGTGAAAAATATGACTAAGTATTTATTTTTTAGTTCAGCACTTTTTTAAAATTAGCTTTTTATCACAAATGGTCCTTGACGTTTATGAAATTATCACGAATGGTCCTTAAGACTTTTTGTGACATTAATAGTCCCATGACTTTTTATCACAAATGGTTCATGCCGTTAGAAATTATGTTAAGTGTCTGATGTGAAAGATAAGTGGAGCCCATATGTCTAATCACATAGTGACATGTGAATTAAATAAATAAATATTTTTTTATAATGAAAATCCATTTAACCTCTCTCTTTCCCTCTGCCCTCTCTCCTCCATGTACTCTCCCTCTCCCTCTATTTTTTTTCTTGCCTCTACAACCCGACCACCCACCGCCCACCACAAAGATATAGTTTTATAACTATACATTTTCTCTACCACTGTATTATCGACCACTCCAAGCTTGTATTGGGGGAACACAAAGTCGCCAATGGATTCCTATTGAAGAGAGGACAACCTGGCCTTCATGGGCTAATCCAAACAAGAGTGAACTTGCGATATATGGTACTTCTTGTGTTCTTGATATAGCTTAGAGTGGAAAAAATAAATGCATTATTTGCTTAGCCTCTGAATGGCAGTGGTTCGAAACCCGTTGAAAGCATTTTGTGGTTAGGGTCAAGCCAAACCCTGAGTGAGAATTAATCTCACCCTTTGAGTGTGGGGACACCTCATGGTATTTACAACAAAAAAAAATGTAGCTCAAATAAATTCACACATTACTTTGTGCATTAATTTTTATCAACAACTGTAATCTAACTATATCATTCATTAAATTATTATATGCAATTCAAATTAAGTTTTTTTTATACCTTTGTGGATGAAGCTATGATTGTGGAAGTCACAAGAACAACGAAATTGTGAGAGTGAGCGGAACAACAAAAGCGAACATGAGCAAAGAAAGATAAATGAACGCCTTTAGGGATTTGAAGGATAGTCTTGTAATTTTATCTATAAAAAATAGGGAAAGGGGCATACACTCCATACCCGCTTTTGTGTGTATTCATTTTTTATTTATCAATGAGAGATTGATAAATTCAAATTCTAGACATCTTCTAGCATTAAAATAGAAATATCACCAAGTAAGCAAGATTTTGCACCACCACTCACACCATCATTCTATAAATTTGTCCATTCAAGATTAATCTATTAAGTGGGTGGAATTTGCAATCTAAAACCCCCAAAATTTAAATGGTTTGGAGTAAATAAAAATCATCCATACTATTATTTGAATTCAATCTATAAATACAAGGCTTTTTATATATATCATAAATGGTCTATGAGGATCACGAAATTATCACCTTTGGTCCTTTATATTTTTTTTGTGACATGATTGGTTCTTAAGGTTACGTTGCGTATATCAAATTGGTTCTTGTCATGAGATTCTATTAGAAATTCTATTAAATTGATTACGTGACACATGTGTGGAGCCTAGATATCCAATAATAACACGCCACGTGGATTATGGGTAAAATATTTTGAAAACATGTAAGTTAAAAAAAAAAAAAGATAAAAAAGTCCTTCACACAAAACAAAAATGTTAAAATGGTCCAGCTCCTCTAAAATTGGATAAAACGGTTCAGTCATTGTCCCATGATCGGGTCACTGTTCGACAATGATATAAGAGTTATTTCATGTCACTGTAGGACAGTGATTGAATCGATTTATCCAATTTGTTGAGAGATCGATTTTTCTAATTTTTAAAAGGCTTAATCATTTTGTCTTGGCTTATTATCACAAAACATCCCTGACGTTTGCGAAATTATCACATTGCATCCCTAATGTTTTTTTGTATCATTAATGGTCCCTAACGTTAATACATGTACTCTTAAATAGTCCCTCTGTCAAAAAAACCGTTAAATTCAAGGGTATAATCGTCAAATCAATCCAAAACTATATAATAAAAAATTTCTTCCCTTCTCTCTTCTTTTCTTTCTTCTTTCTTCTTTCTCTCCGCCTGGCCCTGCTCACTCTTCTTCTTTCTTTCTTTTTTCCTTCCCTTCTCTCTCTCTCTCTTTTTGTCTCTTCTAGCCACCCAAACCACCACCCCGACCACCAAAGCCACCACTCTATCTGCAACTCTCTCCCTGCCCCCTCCCACAGCCCACCAACCCATCCACTCTAGCCACCCAAACCACCACCTCGACCTCCATAACCACCCCCTCTATGTACTTTCTCTGCAACTCTCTCCCTGCCACATTCCATAGCCCACCAACCCAGCACTCTAGCCACCCAAATCACCACCCCGAGAGAAGGAAAGAGGAAGAAAAAAGAGAAAAAAGAAAAAAAAAAAAAAAAAAAGAGAATGAAGGAAAGAAGAAAAATGAGGATAAAGAAGGAAAGAAGAAAAAAAAAAAGGGAGAGAAAAGAAGAAACAGCGAAGGAAAAGAAGAAGAAAAGAGGAGGAAAGAGAGGAGAAAAAAAAAGAGAAACAGAGAGAGAGAAGGGAAGAAAAAAAAAATTTATAATTTTGGATTGATTTGACGATTGTACCCCTAGATTTAACGGTTCTTTTGACAGAAGGACTATTTAAGAGTACATGTATTAACGTTAGGGACCATTAATGATACAAAAAAACATTAGGGATGCAATGTGATAATTTCGCAAACGTCAGGAACGTTTTATGATAATAAGCCTTTTGTCTTGGTGTCTTTCTACCGTATTTTTAATTCATATAGAGAAAACAACATTATGAAGAAATGAGGCCAAAACAAAAAAGTCCTAAAGATAATATCAAAAAGAAAAAGAAAAAAGAAAAGAAAAGATAAAATACGATCCTTTAGTCAACAAAGAGAATAGTCCCCGCAACCCACTTGACGAATATTCTAATTCCACTTCTAAATATAATCACCATTCTCTCTCTCTCTCTCTCTCTCTCTCTCTCTCATATCTCAACCAGACGTCGCCGTCTCAAAACCCGACATTTCACCGGAGAATTTCCATATTCGGGTGTTGGGTGTAGCGCGGGAGCATGAAGTTCTCAAAGAGCCTCGGGATCCTGATCGAGGAGGCCTTACCAGAATGGCGGGACAAGTTTTTGTCGTACAAGGACTTGAAGAAGCAGCTGAAGCTGATCTATCCCAAAGACGGAGACAAGCTTCCCAATAAACGGCCCAGATTGGCCGACGCCGACGACCGTACGGACGGTGGAGATATCGCCGGCGAGGGCGGCGAAGGTGCTGAGGTTTCCAAGGAGGTCACCGATTTTGTGAGGTTGTTAGAGAACGAAATGGAAAAGTTCAATGCTTTTTTTGAGGAGAAAGAGGAAGAGTATGTTATTAGATGGAAGGTATAATTTCTTTTCTTTTTTTTTTCTTTACAAAAATTTTCCTCTCTTTCTTTTTGGAATATGAGAACTTGCTTAGAAATTGAGAGATTGAATTGCTGCTTGGGATTTCAGAAACTTTATGTTCAGTTTTGTATGGTAATTTTGCTTCAGGAGATTAAAAGATTGTGTCTTTAATGCACGATATTGAATTTTGGATGAAATTGGTTAGTTTTGCGTTGTTTAGGCCATGGTCTGTTGCTGATTAATGGCGCAGATTCTTGTAACTATGCTGTAGATTTATGTTTGTAATTTGAGTTTGATTAGCCAATTGAATAGAAAGAAAACTGAGCCAACTTTTCATTTTCTGACCCTGGATTTAGTTTTATTGTGACTTGCAATTTGTTCTTCCATCCTTAATCACCTAGTTTGATTGGCAAAATTGTATTGAAAAACTTAGCCCATGTTTCATTTTGTGACCCTCAGTTTAATTTTACTGTGACTTGTAATTCTTCTATCTTTAATCACCTTGCGTGATAGGATTAAGGAAGAGTCTGCCATGCTTAATGCTTTAGATAAGCTTTGGCCTAAAGCACCACAGCAATCATTGTCAACCATGCTATATTAACTGTATTATCTTCTTTGCCAAGAGTTGATGACTTCTTTCACTACTTATATATTCTGGGTCTGGTTTTCGAATACAGGAGCTGCAAGACAGGGTAGCAGAAGCGAAGGATTCGGCTGAGGAGTTGATGAAAGTAGGGAGAGAAATAGTGGATTTTCATGGAGAGATGGTTTTGTTAGAGAATTACAGTGCCCTCAACTATACAGGTACAAATCTTTATCTCGTAGTTGTGCAGGGCTTGCAGAAGAGTGGCTTAGTCTTGAAAAGATTGACATTCTGGTTATGCAAATGCGCATGAGATGAATCTCTTATTGTTGTAATTGCCAAATACTAATTATGCAATATTACATGTTGTTAATGACGTAAAACCCAGTAAAGCAAACATGGAGAGTTTGATTGAATTTACTTAAGATCATTGGTTTGGGTTTACATCTTTTAGATCTCTTCTCTGGTTAAAGCCGGCATGCTATTTGTCTTAGTTTTCCTCTGCAGAAAATGAATGGCTAGAATATATAGAGGAGCTTGTTAACCTTTGATTTTTCCTAACTGTTAGAAGCCTGAAACGTGCTTTTTTGGTGTTTTTGCTTCCTATTTTCTCAACAGGACTTTTAAAGATACTAAAGAAGCATGACAAGCGAACTGGTGCTCTAATTCGCTTTCCCTTTGTCCAAAAGGTCATGCAACAGCCATTCTTCACAACTGATGTACTGAACAAGCTTGTGAAGGAGTGTGAGGCGATGCTTGATCATGTTTTCTCGAAGAATGGCCCATCAGTCCCATCTGAAGCAACCAAAGTGGAAGAACGGTGTGAGTCTACGACTGTGACTGAAAATAGAGATAGGCTATTTAGAGCTCCTACAGAACTTGCAGAAATAAAGCATATGGAGAGCGTGTATGTGAGACAAACTATATCGGCATTGCGTGTCTTGAAAGAAGTTCGGAGTGGAAGCTCAACCGTCAGTGCCTTCTCATTGCCCCCTTTGCAAACCAATGTGGTGGAGGAGGATTTGAAGAATATACCTGTTTTAGAACAAGCGGCCAAATAAATTCTTTTGACAAATTTGGAATGTAGGTTTCCTTTTATTAACGAATTTACAGCAGTATCAGATACAAATTGTATGCTCATAACGGTGTGATTGAGCCTTGGAAATCCCTTCTTTTTTCCCTGGCCATTGTCAATAGCCATGTCCAAGTGTGATGTTTGCATGTCAAATTGAGGCACAAGATAGCCACTCAAGTAAAGATGATTGTATGGATATAATTAATTGCTTTCCCCAGACAGCAATTCTACTAAAATGGGCAGTTTGGAGGTCTATAGGAATTTTGATATCCCTCCTGAAAAGAGTGATAAAAAAGGAAAAAATTCAAAGCTTATCCCATGTTAAAAGTTTCAGAATTTTGATTATAATTTTAAGTAGTAAATTTTCCCTTTGAAAATTTTGACAATCTTGGAGTAGTTGTATTTGAGTGGGGAAGAAGAACACAATGGGGGCATGGGGTGATATGCTTATTATAAAGAAACATGTTCCATCCCTTGCATTCAAGTTTGAATTCTCCTTCCGTAAACTAGATTAATTAGCTTAGACTATAATTTGTATTAAAAAAACAAAAAGAAACATACATGACACACTATTTGACTGCTAAGTTTTTCAGTTCCTCTTACATTCTACCAACCCTTTTTCTAATACTGATGACTTATTTATTTATTTATTATCTAATGCACTTTACATGAGGAACCTAACATCAGATCCTTACCAGCACCAGTTTTCTAATGGTTTTTCAATCCTTCATCACCAGTTCATGCTAGTATATTATGCAAAACGTAAAGCTTTTACAATGCTCAATAAACCTATTTAAACCCCCAAAGACTAAACCATTCATGTGAATCTTTTTGGTGCATTGTAATATTTTCCATTTGAAGAAAAATGTCCATAGTTGAAGAAGCACCAGAATTTCTTGAAGTTCTTTCCGATGGATCTGTAAAACGCTTTGTGCCGGGTGTGGTCTCTGCCTCACCAGAATCAACTAACGGATTCAAGTCCAAGGATGTGATCATTGACTCCTCAAAGCCAATTTCTGGAAGGATTTTCCTTCCAGGTAATCCAACATCCTTGAGTAAGCTTCCAGTAGTGGTTTATTTTCATGGTGGTGGCTTCTGCATTGGCTCAACCACATGGCCTGGCTACCATCATTTCCTAGGCGGCTTCTCTGTTGCATCCCAATCCATTGTTATTTCGGTTGACTACCGTTTAGCTCCAGAGAACCGGCTCCCCATAGCTTATGAAGACTGTTACTGCACACTTGATTGGCTTGGTCACCAAGTAAGCTCTGAGCCATGGCTGGACCAAGCTGACCTCTCCCGGGTGTTTCTCTCCGGGGACAGTGCAGGGGGAAACATATCACACAATGTTGCTGTGAAAGTCATTCGGAATAAAATCAGTCATGTCAAAATAAGCGGCTTATTGTTGATACATCCTTATTTTGGGAGTGAAAAGAGAACTGAGAAAGAGATGGCTGAAGAGGGAGCAGGGGATGTGGCAAGCATTGACATGTTTTGGAGACTAAGTATACCTGAGGGCTCCAACCGTGACTATTTCGGATGTAACTTTGAGAAGACACAACTGTCTGCAACTGAATGGATCGATGAGTTCCCCGCTGTGGCAGTTTATGTGGCAGGGTTGGATTTTTTGAAAGAGAGGGGAGTGATGTATGCTGAGTTTCTGCAGAAAAAAGGAGTTAAAGAAGTGAAGCTGGTGGAGGCTGAGAAGGAGTCTCATGTGTTTCATGTTTTTCACCCTGAATCTGAGGCAACCCGTTTGCTTGAGCGAAATATGACTGAATTCATCAGGAGCCATTAGCCATTTTCAGATGGCCATCACTAAGACATCCCAATGAGCCATATGGAAGCTAATGGATATATGAAAACCTTCTACTTCTATCTGTACTTAAAATATTCTAATATATGCATATTTAAGATGAAATTCCCAATCAAATTCGATCCCGAACAGCAAACTCCACATTATAATCTGAAATCCCATAAGTTTCCATCCATAGCAAGTACTAATAGGCTACAAGGTCATGGATGTATTTCAAAAAATAAATTTTGTAATTGAAGATTTCATATGCTTATAAAGACTTCATCACCTATACATAGTGCAATGTACATAAGTATGAAGCTAGGAAGGTTGTGCGCCTAATGACATACTTCAAATTTGGCAGAGAGAAAGGCTAGCTTCATCAGTCAGACGTAGTATCAGAAGTGCTCATGAATCCTCCAAGAAACCCAGCTCCGTTGCAATTTCCGCACAACATCTCCTTTCTTCCACTGCAAGGAAATGCGAACAATAAGAACGAAACAACGCGTAGAATCTGTCTCAGTGAGTTCCAAAATTGTGTTCTTTTGTGATGGCAATGAAGGGTGGTGGCCATGTAAAAACAAAAGGAGGGAGAAGGTGCTTGGTTACCCGCAAAGCCAACATGAGTCACCAGCTTTAAACTGCCCATTGAAGAGATCAGCAGAGTTCACTCCACTACCTTTGCATTGTGAGCAGAGAACTGCACCTGCTCAATTGCACAGCACAATACAAATTTATCCAAATCCAAATAGATTACATGCTTTTAGCACGCTTTATTTCCAACAGCCAGCTTACCATTTCCTTCACAATCAGAGCAAATCATGCTGTTGGGTTTTATGCTTTCATTACTTTTTTCAGCCTATTGGGATCAAAAAGACCAAAGTTTCAGCATCCAACATATCTAACATCTACCAACATAAATAAAACCCAGTATGTTATATGTACTTATCTATGCATCAAAGCTATGTATATCCAAAAATAATTTGAATTCCAGATATTTTGCAAATTAGCAATTCAAGTAAGATTAAAGGAGGAAAGAGTTAAAGAACCTTAGCATTCACATGGAAAAACCTAGCAGTTTTAGAGTTTTGAACCAGGTTATCTATTCGAACAAGCCTTTGAGGGCTGCTATGGTTGCCTATACATTGGGTAAGCACTGAGTCAGTGATCAATTAACAACTCAGATAAACAAGAGAGAGAGAGAGAGAGAGAGAGAGAGAGAGAGAGAGAGAGACCTGGTTCTGGTGTGGCTTTTAAGGAGCTTAAAGGTACCAAGTACAAGGCATAGGCCATTGAAGAATGAGGGAGCAAGTAGCTAGCTAGCTAGCAACATCAGTCAGCTTTATAGTTCAGGATGATGTGGCTGGGAGCTAAAGCCTCACAATGAGATATCTTCTCATAGGTGGAAGATTTGTCTTGAAGGTTTTGTTTGGGTCATTGGGCTTGAGAATGGTGTTCTGTGCAACTTGGCATAAAGTATCTTTCAAACTTTTTGGCTATATCTATAAAGAAAGTGTTATCCCCTTTTTAAATATTTTTTAATTGGTATAAGCGATTGGGGAGGGGAGTTTACACAAATATTCATATGGTGCTGAGGGTTTCAAACTTCTACTCTCATGTAGTCATTAGGTACCTGGTGGTTTCGAATCTTTGCCCACAAGAGTAGAGATGGAAGAACTCAACCTTTTATTTTCTTTATATTGAAACCGAAAAATTAAAAAACCCTTCCATTGACTCTAGCACTTCCAAGGGTGTGACTTCATGCGACAAATAACGTGTCAAATGTTATTGAGCCACTAATAATAAAGTTCTCCAATGACATGAGATACAACTAGTAATTTGGTGATACTCTGTTTCAATCTTGATCTTCTTCGATATAAAACGAAAAGGATTTCACTTTCATTGTTGTTGGATCAGTGTGAGAATCTTTCTGAGTTAGTTTCATCAAAACATGTAATTTTAATATAAAATTAAACCATTATGAACTTATATTTCTCTCATTATTTAATTAAATATTAATAAAATTTTGAAATTAATAATTTGTACATACTTGTAATACCAAATTCTAAATGCAAAGTTTTTTTTTTCTTTTCGAGTTAGTAAAAGAAGCTAATTATATAATTACTCATGTGTTGGAATTATTTAATCTATGACTTTCTTGTGTTTATTTTGGTTTGTTTTGCATTTGCTAATATATGGAAATAAAAATTTTGCGAGTTCTATGTAAAAATCAAAAATTCAATATTTACAAAACGATAAATTAGATTGATTAAGGGAGT